>NW_028187140.1:9510-10686 GCF_003343005.1 Rhea americana | reverse complement strand
GTGCCGATAGGCAAAATCAGAGCCCTCTGAGGGGGTGCTCTAGCAGAGGAGGGGAAGAAGTCCTTTGTGCCTGTCCCAGTGACTTGTGAAGATGGAGATGCCAGCTTGCAGGAGAGACAGGAAGTCAAGTTCCTGTTGTCTGCGCTTCCTCCAGGCTCCTCTGCAGGTTTYGTAGTGAGGCACATAGGAAGCACAGCGCTGTGGCAACAGGCACCTGGCATGGGACCTTCTGCTGTACCTCAGTCCTGACTTTAGCTGCACCTTTGGTGAAACTGCCTCATCTCACGTCCCTGCGCAGTAGACACYAARGTCCAGGTGCTTTTCCACCGAGGGAAAGAGTCTGCTTTGAGGGGGCCAGTCCTACAAGCAGCTGCTCACAGACGCACTCTTGCGTCCACTYGTAGCCCGGGGGCTGAGCCCAGGTGCTCTGGCACCGTGCAGGTGCGCACAGGATGCTCCTTGGTGGCAGCAGTGCTGCCCCCTCCCTGCGCCCTCTCTACTCCAGGATCTTTGGCAAGCACAGGCTCTGTGAAGGTCTGGCCCAGCTTGGTCCCTGCAACCTTCTGCGTCCCTCTCTCTCTCGGGAGTCAGAGACACCAGCTGTACCCTAAGGAGAGGGGAACCARCTGGGAGCTAAGACTCCTCCAGCTGCCCTAACAATAYTCTGACTGACTGTAACTAACTACGCACTAAGACTACTGTCACCAGCTCTAAGCTACCTAGCCTTCTACTACACTCTAACGTTAACAGTCCTACAGGAAGAAGAACCCTTAGTCTGACTAAAAATACCTATAACTAATACCTAAGACTAATGCTGCTATGGYTAACAAATATTGATAACTAATACCTATGCCTAATGCTACTAATGAGAACTATAACCTATAAYGGTGAAAGAATAACTGAAAACTCTATCCTACACTTAGCAACAAATCCAAGAACTAACAACCCCCCCAACTGCTTTAAGAATTCTATAACTGTCGCTACTCACTACAAATAAAACAACTAATCCTACACTAACTATCTTAACTCTAATTAGCCTACTACTCCTAAAATACTAACACTACCAAATACCCTACATCCTAAGGAGAGCTGAGGCGAAGCAGTGGGAGCCGATGCTCGTTGCTGTCTCCGTCCTGCAGCGGTGGTGGAGGGGAGTCCTGGCAGGGACGTGTCCCC
>NW_028187140.1:5844-8435 GCF_003343005.1 Rhea americana | reverse complement strand
GGGTTTCTTCCCTCTCAGGATGGGAAGCAGTCCCCAGATACCCTCCTCTGCCCGCAGGGGCAAATTCTTGTTCTTGAGCACCTCTGCTTCAAATACGCTGCTACCCTGGGATGAGGAGGGAGAGACTCTGTGCCACCACCTTGCCGTGCTCACAGGGGAGATGCTGGGGAAAATGTCACCTGCAGAGGCCTGCAAAACCAGGGGGGAGGCACCTCGCAAAGGAACCCTGTGCCACACTGTATCCGTACTATGTGATACTTGATGGGAATGGTCCGGGTCGTAACTTTTCGTATCTGTACTACCTGATAGTGAGAATGGTCTAGTGTTGTAACTTTCTAGTGCCTAGAACAATACCGCTGTGTTAAGCGGAATACAAATATGTAACTAAACAAGGTCTTGGAAATCTGTGAGAAAGAACAGCAGTTGATTACATATAGATTCAGTGGCTTCCAGCCACAGAATCACCATGAGAAGCAGTCAACATGAAGGTCAGAAGCTGAAGAGTAATGAAATAGAGACCCCCAAAGTCAAATGTGGCCCCTGAAACAAGTCCACACATGTGCACAGTATCATAGCCGGTTATGCATCTGGGGCGGAGTTGGGCTAGACTCCCTGCACTTGTTGGCCTCATGTGCCGGGACTCCTGCCTACTGCAAATAACCATAAATACTGGAATTATTCTGAAGCAGAGGGAGGCTGCTACACAACAGAGGACCACGTTGCCTCCTTGGGGACGCCTGAAAAGATTGTGCCTGCCGACTCTCTCTCTCATCACGCAGATGATCGGGACAAGCATTGGAGTGGTCCTTCTCGAGATTACCATTGGGTGGGTCTGTTTGTAAGTATTTATTAATAAACTGCTTGCTACTGAAGAGAGTGTGTGTGTGTATGTGTGTGTGTTTGTGTGTGTTCGTGCTGGCTTGCCAAACCGGACGTTTGGCCCCTGGGAATCTAGCTAGAACACGTCTTCAGAGACTGAAGTGCCCTCACAAGCAGTTGCACAGGTCTGTTCCAGCTGATCAGCTGCTCAGAGTGAAGTGGCCTCAGAGCCTCTTTGCTGACACTGTTCCTGCTGCTGCCCTATCCCAAACACAAGCAGAAGTGACCTCCTGCAGAAGTGACCTTCTGCAGTGGCTTCCCAGGAGCTGAGAGAAGGCCTGGGAGACAGTAGGGCCCCAGCTTCAGGCACATGTCAGCATCTTCACCTTGCAAGCCATGAGACCTTTCCCTCTTGCCTCCAGTCCTCAGAGTAGCCAGCTGCTCTCCAACAAGGGGTCAAGAGCCTGAGGTCTCCTTGCCCACCTAGAGGGCCTCGTCCTGATGGACTCCCATAAGCACTTCGGCAGCCCGCCCCAAGTGCCTGGCCCTGGAAGTGTTTGCAGGAGGGAGCTGGTCAGTTATCATGGCCACAGGCCCTGCAGTGCCCTGGGGATCCCTCCAGGTTTCCTCTTCCAGCACTTCTGCAGATGACGTGCTTGGGAGGTCTCTTCTGTCCCCATCCAGCTGGTGGCAGGGGGTGCGTGGCCACTGCTCCCATAGCTCTGCCATTCCATGTGTCCAGGCTGGCTGCAGCCAGTGAATCCAGCTCCCTCTGTCCGCGGAGCCTGCAACAGAACAGGATGCATTTTCTAGGAAAGCCATACAGGCAGCGGGCAGTGGCCACAGCACCTCTTCTCCTCCCCATCCCTGAGGCAGCGGGTGGCAAGCAGAAGCATTTCTCCCCTGCCCTGATCCAGCTCCTTCCCAACTGCAGTCCATTTTCCTGGACTGCAGAAAAGTGTGGTCACACGGGCAGTTCTGCTGCAGAGCTTGTCACCTGGGGAGCTCCGTTTACTTCAACGCAGTGCAATTCTGCATGTAGTGGCAGTCCTGGCAGCCTCTGGTGCTGTGCCCAGTGGTCCAGGAGCCAACATTTCTCCCCAGTGCTGAAGAGCTCAAAGGAAAGTGTTAGGCACCGGGAGAAAGGCAGAGAAATACTGCAGGTCTCCTTGAGGCCGCATGTCATGGGATCTGCTTCTGAGGGTGTTTCAATGGTGGCTGTGATATGACTTACAACCAAAGCAGTTCCACAGTCCCATGTGCATCTAATCAGCCCAGGGCTGAGTTTGGCAGGTCTGAGACCTTGGGCTGAGCAGGTATCAACAAAGTGGACAACGTGCACTGCACTCCGCTTGTCCACACAGCCAGTCATCCCATCAGAGAAGGCAATCAAGTGGGTCAGGCACAAGGTGCCCTCACGGACTTGAGGCTGGCTGTTGCCAACCTCTTCATGTGGCTGAAACTAGCTTGCTGGAAGACTTCCTGGTCAGGGACTGAGGTGACCCTGAGAAGTCCGTCATTCCCCAGATCCTCTCTTTTGTCCTTCTTGAAGATGGATGTAACGTGCCTTTTTCCAGGCCTCAGGAACCCCCCCCCCCCGATTGCCATGACCTTTCGAAGATGACAGTGAGCAGCCGAGCAACGATGTCCGCCAGCTCCCTCAGTAACCTAAGAACTTGCAACTGAGGATAAGCAAAAGAGTTTTCCTCATGAGGGTGGTCAAATGCTGGAGCAGGGCCAAGAGAGGCTGTGGGATCTCCTGTCATGGAGAT
>NW_028187140.1:3734-5631 GCF_003343005.1 Rhea americana | reverse complement strand
GCCTCTGCCATGGGACACTGCCCGGGTCTGGACTGGGCCCTGACAAGGAGGAAACCTCGACATTCCTGGCATGGAGCTGATGTGAAAGCAGCAGTGGGAGCTCAGCAGGCTCCATGGCCTCATCCGTCCTGGCCCAGCTGTGGGGCCCCRAGCAGGGCTGCTGGTCGTGTCCTATTGCCCCACACACTCCCCATCGACTCGTGCCCTGTTCCGGCCGTGGTGCTGCAGCTCCCTGCTTGGGGGGTGAGGGCGTAGGAGAAGCAGGCTGGGGAAGCTGGGCTGCAGGCAGTGATGGCCCTGCCAGGCCAGGAGCTGAGGCGGGAGGCTGAAGCTGCTGCCTGTGTGGGGCTGGAGCTCCCGCAGAGGGAGAAGAGGGGAGGGCTGGGAGCCGGGCAGCATCTGTGGGGCTGTGCCAGCTCTTGCTGCACTGCGGGTGCCTGCAGTGTGGGGAGACGTCAGGCGGGTGGTGGGGAGAGGCTGTGGGATCTCCTGTCATGGAGATGTTTAAAGCTCACTGGACACAGGCCCTGCTTTGCCAAGGAAGTTGGACTAGAGAGCTCTGGAGGTCCCTTCCCACCCATATTGCCCTGTGATTTCATGGATAGAAAGCTAGAGGCTGCCTCCAGCAGATGCTGGGGAGAGCCCTTTGCCAGACCCACACTCCCTCATCTTCCTCCGCCTCTGCCATGGGACACTGCCCGGGTCTGGACTGGGCCCTGTCAAGGAGGAAACCTCGACATTCCTGGCATGGAGCTGAAAGCAGCAGTGGGAGCTCAGCAGGCTCCATGGCCTCATCCATCCTGGCCCAGCTGTGGTGTCCCGAGCAGGGCTGCTGGCCCTGTCCTACTGCCCCCACGCGTTCCTCATCGACTCGTGTACTCTTTCGGCCCTGGTGCTGCAGGGGGGCTCCCCCAAGGGTGAAGCTCCTGGGGCTGGAGCTCCCCCAGAGGGAGAAGTGGGGAGGGCTGGGAGCCAAACATTGGCTTGCTGGCCTACCTATGGCCTCTGAGGCCCTCATGCAGCACTCACCTCAAAACTGCCAAGAGCAGCCATGCAACCAGCACTGCCCTAGCAGGCACTGCTTCACAAGGCACCTCACAACCACCACCACCACCACCAGAATGGCACTGCCCGCTAAGGCACAGAGGCACAAGTGACCTCACAGTCCTGCCTAGACCTCTGGCCTCTCAAACACTGTGCCACAAATGAGCAGCCACACCAGCAATGGCCATGGCAAAATGGACATCGCAATGCTAAAAAATGCCTTCCGGGACTACCTATGGCCTCTGAGGGTATCATGCAGCACTGACCTGACAACTGCCAAGAGCAGCCATGCAACCAGCACTGCCCTAGCACGCACTGCTTCACAGGTGACCTAACAACCACCACCACCAGCAGTAGCCCGGCAATGCCCACAAAGCCAAGAGATGCAGAAGTGAGCTCACAAGCCTGCCTAGAGTTCTGGCCTATACCACACTGTGACACAAGGCAGCAGGAACAAAGGCAGTGGCCACAGCAAAACGGACATCACAATGACAAACAGCAGCTGGCTGGTCAGTTCTGAAGCTCTAATGTAACACTGACCTCACAACTGCAAGAGCAGCCATGCAGCCAGCACTGCTCTGGCAGGCACTGCTTCACAAGGCACCTCACAACCACCACCAGCAGCGCCTGCAGCCTGTAACTACCTGTGGCACAAGTGACCTCACAATCGTGTCTCGAGCTCTGGTCTGTCAGGCACTGTGGCCCAGGTGATCAGCCACAGTAGCAATGGCCACAGCCAAAGGGACCTCCCAGGGCCAACAGGTGGTTCCTGGCCTGCCAGTGGCCTCTCAGGGCCTCAAGCAGCACTCACCCCACAACTGCCAAGAGCAGCCATGCAACCAGCACTGCCCTA
>NW_028187140.1:2249-3500 GCF_003343005.1 Rhea americana | reverse complement strand
ACTGTTGCTCAGGGAAGCAGCCACAGCAGCAATGGCCATAGCCAAAGGGACCTCCCAAGGCCAAACAGCAGCTTACTGGCCTGCCAGTGGCCTCTCAGAGACAGAGTTTGCATTCACCTCACAACTGCCAAGAGCAACCATGCAACCAGCACTGCCCTAGCAGGCACTGCTTCACAAAGCACCTCACAACCACCAGCAGCAGCCCACAGACTGCCACTGCCCGCTAAGGCACAGTGGCACAAGTGACCTCACAATCCTGCCTACAGCTCTGGCCTCTCACACCCTGTGCCACAAGGCAGCAGCCACAGCAGCAACGGTCACAGCCAAAGGGACCTCCCAATGCAAAACACGAGCTTCTGGCCTGCCAGTGGCCTCTCAGGGCCTCATGCAGCACTGACCTGACAACTGCCAAGAGCAGCCATGCAGCCAGCACTGCCCTAGCAGGAACTGCTTCACAAGGCACCTCACAACCACCACCAGCCTCAGCCCGCAACCTGGCACTGCCCGCAGAGGCGCAAGTGATCTCACAGTCCTGCCTACAGCTCTTGCTTCTTAGGAATTGTGACCCAAGGCAGCAGCCACAGCAGCAAAGGGACCTCCCAAAGCCAAACAGGCGCTTCCTGGCCTGCCAGTGGCCTCTCAGGGCTAACGCAGCACTCCCCTCACAACTGCCAAGAGCAGCCATGCAACCAGCACTGCCCTAGCAGGCACTGCTTCACAAGGCACCTCACAACTACCACCACCAGCAGCAGCCTGCAGCCTGCCACTGCCTGCGAAGGCACAAGTAACCTCACAATCGTGCCTCGAGCTCTGGCCTCTCAGGCACTGTGAGCCAGGTGAGCAGTCACAGCAGCAATGGTCACAGCCAAAAGGACCTCCCAAGGCCAAACAGCAACTTGCTGGCCTGCCAGTATCCTTTCAGGGCCTCACGCAGCACTCACCCCACAACTGCCAAGAGCAGCCATGCAACCAGCACTGCCCTAGCAGACACTGCTTCACAAGGCCCCTCACAACCACCAGCAGTACCAGCCCGCAGCCTGCAACTGCCTGTGAATGCACACCTCACAACCAACACCAGCAGCAGCCTGCAGCCTGCCACTGCTCGCAGAGGCACAAGTGGCCTCACAATACTGCCTCGAGCTCTTGCTTCTCAGGCACTGTGGCCCAAGGCAGCAGCCACAGCACCAATGACCATAGCCAAAAGGACCTCCCAAGGCCAAACAGGCACTTGCTGGCCTGCCAGTGGCCTCT
>NW_028187140.1:0-1577 GCF_003343005.1 Rhea americana | reverse complement strand
CACTGCCCGCAGAGGCACAAGTGACCTCACAATCCTGCCTCAAGCTCTGGTCTCTCAGGCACTGTGGCCCAAGGCAGCAGCCACGGCAGCAATGACCATAGCCAAAAGGACCTCCCAATGCAAAACACCACCTTCTGGCCTGCCAGTGCCCTCTCAAGGCCTCACGCAGCACTCACCTCTCAACTGCCAAGAGCACCCATGTAACCAGCACTGCCCTAGCAGGCACTACTTCACAAGGCACCTCACAATCACCACCAGCAGCAGCCCGCAGCCTGCCACTACGAGACAAGGCACAGAGGCACAAGTGATCTCACAATCCTGCCTCAAGTTCTGGCCTCTAAAACCCTGCGCCACAAGGCAGCAGCCACAGCAGCAATGGCCACAGCCAAAAGGACCTCCCAAGACAAAACACCACCTTCTGGCCTGCCAGTGGCCACTGAGGGCCTCACGCAGCACCCACCTCTCAACTGCCAAGAGCAGCCATGCAACCAGCACTGCCCTAGCAGGCACTGCCTAACAATGCACCGCACAACCACCACCAGCAGCAGCCCGTAGCCTGCCACTACGAGACAAGGCACAGAGGCACAAGTGACCTCACAGTCGTGCCTCGAGTTCTGTCCTCTCCGGCACTGTGGAACAAGGCTGCAGCCACGGCAGCAATGGCCACAGCCAAAGGGACCTCCCAAAGCCAAACAGGCGCTTCCTGGCCTGCCAGTGGCCTCTCAGGGCTAACGCAGCACCCACCTCTCAACTGCCAAGAGCAGCCATGCAACCAGCACTGCCCTAGCAGGCACTGCTTCACAAGGCACCTCACAACTACCACCACAAGCAGCAGCCTGCAGCCTGCCACTGCATGCCTGCCAAACAGGCGCTTGCTGCCTGACAGTGTCCTCTCAGAGACAGAGTTTGCATTCACGTCACAACTGCMAAGAGCAGCCATGCAACCAGCACTGCCATAGCAGGCACTGCTTCACAAGTCACCCCACAACCACTAGCAGTAGCAGCCTGCAGCCTAACACTGTCTGCGCAGGCACAAGTGACCTCAAAATGCTGCCTCGAGCTCTGACCYCTCAGGCACTGTGCCACAAGGAGCCTGCTACAGCAGCAATGGCCACAGCCAAAAATACCTTCCAATGCAAAACACCAGCTTCTGGACAGCCAGTGTCCTCCCATAGCGCAGAGGCAAAACTGACCTCACAATCCGGCCTAGAGCCCATCTCAGCTTGCTTATAGGTGTGCCTCCGTGCTAAGAAGCAGCCCCACGGCAGGCAGGAGAGAGCGGGATGTCTTCTGGGCACGCAGCATGCTGCTTCCCATGCACGGGACAAACCGAGAGCAGGTGCCTCCCTTGCGCTTCTATCTGCCAGGACTTGGAGCTGGCCAGCGCGCACCTTCCCGCTCTGTGTGCTGCTGTCCGCAACCAGCCGCAAAAGTAAGCAGGGCGCTAAGGCAAGCACTCTGGGCACCCCAGGAGTGCTTCTGCCTGCCGAGGGCAGACATGCAGCCACTTCCCTGACTCTTAGGCAAAGTCTCCTCGCAGTTGGCTGTTGGGCATGCCTGTGTGTTCAGAAGGCACC
>NW_028187139.1:8073-9994 GCF_003343005.1 Rhea americana | reverse complement strand
GGGGCGGCTCGCCTCGCCGCCGCTCGGCCTGGCAATTAGCCGCGCTTAATTATAGCTGCGAGCGGGCGCGCGGGGTCCGAGGGCGAGCGGCCGGGGCCGAGCCGGCCTGCTGGAAACTCTCTTCTTCCCCCCCGCCCCGTTTTCCCTGCTTTCGACAGCAAAGTTTCAACGAGGTTTTTCCTTCTCGAGAGCAGCGATTGACTCCGATGGGAGCGGCGATGTTTTCTTTTTGCCTTTTTTTTTTTTTTTTTTCTCTCCGTTAATCGTTGACGAGTTTTCCCAGGCTCGGATCGCCTCCTCTCCGGGTGTTTCTCGGGGGCTGTGCAGGGGGGTTTTGCKCTTGTTCCTGCTCCCCCAAGCCGTCCCTGTCCCCCTACCACCACCTGCTCCCAGCGGTGCCGTGTCCTGCTGCCCTTCCCGGCCGGCTGGGCTCAGGCGGGTTTGGGGGGCTGAGGCCACTTCGGGGTCTGGCACCCCACTTTGCTCTGCAGGGGTGAGCTCGAGGCGGGCTCCTTGGATGCGCGGAGCAATCGGCTGGTGCTGCGGGGCCATTTTAACCTCTGCTTTAACCCGCCCGTTAAATCCGTCTTACAAAACAAAAAAAATAGAATTGGGGGGGGAGCATGCGGAGAGTCTCAGCTGGGCCTCAGCCCCACGGAGGCCCTTGCCTTCGTATTCGCAAGGGGCTGTTTGTTGCGGCTGCGACGCCGGAGACRGGGTCTGCGCCGGCGGCCGTGCCGCGATCTCCCGCTCGGAGGCAGCGGGGGGTCCCGCGGGAGGTGGGAAGTCCCCGCCGCCGGCTTGCTGGGCGAGCTGCGCCATCCCGTTTCCCCCGGCCCTTAGGGAGCGAAGCCCYCGGCGGGGTGGTTTGCCCCCGCCGCGGGGTTCGGGCTGGGTCRTTCCCTGTCCTGCGCTCGGAGGAGCCGTTCGGGGCCGGTGCTGGCACAGACCCGGGTGGTTCGACGCCCCTCGGCTCCCGCTTTGCAGTGCTGCAGGTGGCCCTGAGGCTCCTTGGCGTGCGCGCCGGGAGCAGCGAGGGGCAGATCCGGGCGGCTCCGCAGCCCCGGGACCCCGGCGGGAGCCGGAGCCCGAGCGCAGCGAGCAGCCAGGATGCGTCTGCGGCGCAGGCGCCGCTTGGAGGCGGCGAGTCCCTACCGGGACGAGCCGTCGATGAGCGACAGCCGCCTGCCCCAGCCCGCTCGGGAAGTAAGGATGTGGGAACCCGGTCTGAAAGTTGCTGGCAGGGAGACTTCGGCCGTGGGTGCGGGGGACCTGTCTGCACGGAGACGCTCCGCTGCGGTGCTGCCACCTCCTGCCGAGCCGCGTCGGCGGGCGCCGATCCGGCCACCCCGGATCGGGGCTGGTGACGGCCGTCCCGTTTTGGGGACTCCCGGGCGCTGCGTCGAGCTCCGCCGCCGCGATTCCGCGGCCAAAGCAGCGTTTTCTCCAGTCCCCCGGCGCCGGACGTTGGCGCTCGGCCTGCCCCGCCGCACGGGCCACCGGCACCGGGCAGCGCTGGCGGCGGCATCGCCGCGGCGGAGGGAGCCAGCTCCGCTCGCCGCCTCTCGGAGCTGCCGCTCGCTGGAGGGGGAGCGGGTCGGGGCGGCGGGGGGGGCGAGACGCGCTTCTCCCCCCGCAGACGGGGAGACCGAAACCCGTCTGGCGGCCCGTGGGGCAGCGCTGGAGCCCATGCCGCTCCTGCCCGCTCTCACRCGTCTCCGTCCCTTCTCCTCGTTTCAGGCTTCGGCTCCAGGTCTTCCCCCAAGAAACCCCGCGGCCGGAGCATCTTCAAAGCGCTTTTCTGTTGCCTCCGCGCCCAGAATGGGGGCCAGGGGGGCTGCGGGGCCGAGCACGGGRCCTGCAAGGAGGAGCCCAACACCGTCGCCAAGGTGAGGGGCTGCCCCCACGTGTGTGTCGGGGG
>NW_028187139.1:3000-7253 GCF_003343005.1 Rhea americana | reverse complement strand
TCATCGTGCCCGTGGAGATCGAGGGGACCACGCACCAGGTGAGAGACCCCGGGGGGACACGGGACGGGACAGCTGGGGACCTAGAGGGGGAAGAGCAGAGCTGCGAGGACCCCCGGGGCCGTGGCCCGGTTCAAGTAATCCAGGATAGGCTGTTACCATCCCCGGCCTATTCTCGATTACTTGTCCCAGGAGGCGGCTGGTGACGTGGAGGACGCGGCCACGGCAGCAGGTACAGCCGGGGGGGACGCGGGGACCACGGAGGAGGGAGGGGCGGCAGCTGTGGCACCGCGAGGGGGGTGGGCCAGCACCCGCCGCCGCGGCTGAGGGACCTTCCCCGCCAGGTCTACGTGCTCAAAAGGCCGTTTGTGGACGAGTTCCTGCGGCGCATGGGGGAGCTCTTCGAGTGCGTCCTCTTCACCGCCAGCCTGGCCAAGGTGAGCGGTGGGACGGGGCGGGGGGTCCGGCTCCCCACGGATCTCCGTCCCCGTGCCGCGCGTGACCGGCCTGTCCCCCTGCGTCCCCAGTACGCCGACCCAGTGACCGACCTCCTGGACCAGCGCGGGGTCTTCCGGGCTCGGCTCTTCCGGGAATCCTGCGTCTTCCACCAGGGCTGTTACGTGAAGGACCTGAGTTTGCTGGGCCGGGACCTGCACAAGACCCTCATCCTGGACAACTCACCTGCCTCCTACATCTTCCACCCCGGCAACGCGGTGAGTCCCTGCCCGCTCCGGCCCTGTCCGCCCCCCGCGAGGGCCCCGGGCAGGCCTGGCTCACGCGGGCCTCTCTCCTCCCCCCGCCAGGTCCCTGTCCAGTCCTGGTTCGATGACATGGCAGACACGGAGCTGCTCAACCTCATCCCCATCTTCGAGGAGCTCAGCGAGGCGGAGGACGTTTATGCCAGCCTCGGCCAGCTGCGGGCACCCTAGGGCTCCCCCAGGGTCTCCTCCCGGCCCCGTTACGGCGGGGAACCTTCACTCAGTGCCTTGGATCAAAGATGCTGCTTTGGGGCAGCACAGCCGGACCCCAGCCCGGGGGTTCCCCTCCCCTCTGCCCGGGCGCAGGGCAGCGGCAGTGAGACCTCGGCTCCCTCCTGGCTCCTGCCCCTCGTCTGGGCTCTGTACAAGAGGGTGCCAGGAGCCCAGTTCCCCCAGTTTGCTGTAACTGGGTTGGACTGATTCTGCCTCGGGAGCAAAGCCCAGCAGACAGGCATCAGGATCCCCCTCCTCAGGGCACCTCAGGCCGGTGGGGCACCTCTGCTCCCCCATCTCCGCCTGGATCCAGGGCATTACTCCACGCTGGGGGAGTTGTCTCCCTTCGGATCGGGGTTTCTAGCCCCACAAGCACCGCCAGAATCTGCTGCAGGCAGGGAAAAGCTCCGGCTCTGGCTCCCCGCAGCCTCCCCGTCCCCCTTGCGGAACGGCCCTGGCCCAGGACTCCCCGCACCCGGGGAGCGACGCCAGCCGAGCCGCGGCCACCAAGCCTTACCACCCCCCTCGGGGCCCAGCGCCCTCCCCGCGGCCCGGATGGGACTGGGAGCGATCTCCCATCYGGGACCTGGTCCTCAGGCCCTGTCCGTGCCTCAGGTAACACCCGTGGGTGCCAGCACCTCTGCGCTGGGGGTCTGAACCACCGCCCGACGCAGCCCAGTCCTGGGGGTCCCGTATCCTGTGCAGCTCAGTGTCCTGTGCGGGCCAGSGCAGCACCCAGGCCTTCAGGCACCCAGTCCCCACCAGCACCCTGAGCACAGGGGACCCGGGGAGCAGCCTCCATGTCCCTCTGTTTACGTGCCTCCCCCTCCACGGTGTCACTGCCAAAGGAAACCAGCCCCCCCCCCCCCCCGCACCCACTGGTGGCCCCTGCTCAGACCAAGGGTGTGGGGCTGCTGCCCCTGAAACGGGCCCAAGAGCACCCTGTGGGCGGGCAGCGCTGCGCCGGGCAGCCTCTCACCAGCCCCAGCTCTCGCCCCGTGGAGTGGGTGCTGCTCAGCCCTCATCTGCCTTCTGGGGGGGTTGTGTCCCCCTGTCAGGGATGCCCCAGGCAGCCCCCCCCGAGCCTGGGTGCAGCCCGCCAACGCGGGCGTCTCAGCAGTGCTACCCTCGGGGGCCTCCTCCTTTTCTTATTACTTGAAGGGGCCACGGCCCAGCCTGGCCTCACTCTGTTTTTGGACCCTTTGTACTAACTGCGATTAAAGAAACCAGCAGAAAAGCAACGGCTCGGGGTCTGCGTGCGGTGGGGATCTGGGGCTGCCGCTGCGAGGGGAGCAGGCCCGGGAGCCGCTCCCACGTTTGGGGGGGGGGGGGGAGGTGGACCTGCCCCTGCTCTCCAGCCCAGGCTCCGCTCCCCCGTCAGCCCCGTGTCCCTGCCCAGCAGGGACAGGAGCCCTCGGGGACACCGCTGGGCTCTCACCAGCCCACGTTCCCTGCACAAAAAGTGCCCAGGGGCCAGATACCGCTGAGCTTGGGCATCTCTTTATTCTGCCTCGCTCTGGTCAGACACGTGGCTCGTGCTGCCCCTCGAGTCAGCTCCTCCGGGCCAGCGCAGACCTGGCCCGCGATACGAATTGGCCCTTTTACCTTCTCCGGCTGCCGTGTCCCCAGCCGGGCTCGCGCAGTCGCTGATCCAGGCTCAAAGCGCAGGGCAGAGCTCGGTGCTGGGCCCAAGAGGCCGCTCCGTCCTCGCCGTCTACGCGGCTCGCGGCTGCTCCGCCTCCTCCCCGCACTCGAACCTCACGAAGTCCAGCACGGCCAGGCGCCGCGGCTGTATGAACTGGCCCAGCGTAACGGTGGGGTCGAGCAGGAAGGTCTGCGCCAGCATCCTGGTCTCYGTCTCGCCGCCGGGCTCGTCCTCGGGGGAGCCGACGGAGAGCGGGGCCATTCCCACCACGTGCTGGGCCAGCTTCCGCCCCACGTCGCGCAGGCTGCCCTTGGCGCAGGGCTCCGCCAGCCGGCACGCCACCAGCGCCCCGTACTTGCCCATGGCCACGGCGGCCGCCGGCGCGGCGCTCGCCGGCAGCGAGCCGTGCACGTACGAGGCGATGTAGCAGTCCTCCGGCACGGCCAGCCAGGCGGCCCGCCGCAGCGTCATGTTCTCTCCCAGCTTGCCTGCGGAGCCAGGGCGGGTGTGGGTCACCGTGGGGCAGCCCACGGCTGTTTCCTACCTGTCTCCTGGCTCTGCTTTCCTCAGCGCTCGTTACCCCACAGGGTAACGTCGAGGAGACACGTCGCTCCCCAGAGAGGAGCCTGCTCCTGCCTGGAGGCTTCCCACCCGCCCCTGGACTGGTTCCTCCCGGCCAGGAGCTCTCACCTATTGCCAGAGCCACCTGGTCACTGAGCAGGCCCCCCCCGGGCCCCGTCCGGAGCTGGGACAGCTCATCCGACTTCAGGAAATGCTGAAAGAGGAGGGAAAAGCCTGGTTCAACCACCCGATCCACCTGTGTCCCAGTCGCCCCTGGGCCTGGGGGCACCCCCAGCCCCTCGGATGCGCTGAGGCGAGCAGGTGCCGAACGCRGGGCTGGCGAGCGCCCGGGCCAGCCGCAGCTCTCACCTTGGTGCAGGACATCAGCTGCTCTGCGGCGCCTCGGCAGTGGAACATGGTGCCCAGCACGACCTGCTGCACCAGCTGCTGAAACTTGGCATTCCTGGCCACGAAATCTGTCTCGCAGTTCACCTACAAGAGTCGGGGTCACTCCGGGGGAGGGGGGCGAATGTCCCCAGCCACCTCCTCAGCAGAGCAGGGCCTCCCTGCGGCTCCTCTGCCCCACGCGGAGCCCCCAGGCCAGGGCCCCGGGGGGCTTTTGTCTGCAAGGGCTGGCGTTGCCCCCAGAGGTGCCAGGGAACGAGGTCAGCGCCGGGTGCTCCAGCCTGCACCTACCTCCACCATGACGGCCACGTTGCCCTCCTGCAGCAGCCCGATGAGGCCCTCCTTGGTCCTCCGCCCCTGCAACTTGGTGGCTTTGCTCCATCCTTCCTTCTGGGCCTGCTCATTGAGCCAGGCCTCGGCCTGGGGGGAACCAAGAAAAGCAAGACAGGTCTTCAGCAGGCAGCGCGGTGGCAGCGCGAGGCTGCCACGAGGGGGTTAAGCGCTGGCAGCTCCCCAGGGGCGCCTGGGTACCTGACAGCGTAGACGCCCATGGGCGCCCCTCTGCCACCATCCCMTGCGCAGGCTCCCAGAGCCGACTGGCAAGTCGCCCCTGGCCTCTGCCGCCGTCCCGCACCAAGACCCGCTCCCTTAGTGGCTCAGGCAGGGCGGCCGGC
>NW_028187139.1:0-1262 GCF_003343005.1 Rhea americana | reverse complement strand
GCCCCCCCCCCCAGCACCCGGCAGCCGGGTTCAGCACGGCACCGCCAAGGCCCCGCGGGGTCTCGGGGCTGTTTAATGCACTGCAGGGCGGCTCCCGGGACACCCCAGGCGGGCTGGATCAACGCCCTCGGCTGTGACCCCCCCAGCGCCTCTGGCGCCGTCGGCGCCGTCCTCGGGCAAGCGACGGGCCCCCAGCTGCAGGTTCGGGCCCCGACTCGGGGCTGGGCTCAGCCCTCGGGCCGCCAGGTCACCCTGTACACGTTGATGTTCTGCTCGTCATCGCGGCAGACGAGCTCCACGAGGAAGTGCTGGGGCAGCAGCGTCTCGAAGAAGAGGCCGGTGCCGTGCTCCCGCCGCATCTTGGAGGAGAGGTAGGCAACGGAGCCGGGCCCGCAGAGGTGCCGCAGCGTCCCCACGAGCAGCGCGAACGTCTCCGGCAGGTACACGATGTCGGCGCCCAGCACCACGTCGTAGCCGCTGGGGAAGGTGCCGTGGTCGAGGCCCCAGGAGAGGGCGCGGACGCGGGGCTGAGGCACCAGCGTCTCCGGCACGTTCCTCCTCACGTTCTCCCGGATCTGCTCCAAGGCCACGGGCAGGTCCGTGATGGTCACGTCGCCTCCTGAGGGCACGAGAGTGACGGGGCTCAGGACGGCGGTCAAACCTCCCCGATCTGCTCCCCGCACGCCAGACGCGGAGGCCTCGCGGACCTGCCGCTGCCCAAAGCGCCCTAAAAGAAGCGCCTGCTTCCGTCACCRAGTCCCAATAAACACGGGGCAGCTCTCTGCACCCTGCCAGTCATTGCGCCGCGCTCCCAGCTCCTTACTGGGCTCTTACTGGAGCCGGCCGCCGAGGCGCAGGGCCCACGGAGGGGTGGGACTGGCCCTCCGCGGGGGTGAGGCACCCGCCGTGCCCCAGCGCCAGCCCCACCGGGTCCCCGTGCCCACCCAGCAGCGCGGCGAGGATGCCCACGATGCCGGTGCCRGCACCGAGCTCGATGACGCTCTTGCCCTGGAAGTCCAGGCGCTGCTCCTCGAAGTACTCGCACAGGGCCAGGGCCTGCGGGGGAAGCAGGGCAGCGGCGTCACCCCTCGGCCCTGGGGCCGCCCCCCCGTCCCAGCTGCCGGGGTCCCCACACGGCGCACGGAAGCCCCCGGCCAGGGCCAGACCCCCTCTGTCCTCCGGCGCCCTCGGGGTCCCTATGGGTCCCCCCCCTCCCCCGTTCCCGAGGGTCCCCCCGGGTCTCCCCCACTCCTCGGTATCCC
>NW_028187138.1:11380-12534 GCF_003343005.1 Rhea americana | reverse complement strand
CGCGAGGAGTGGCCGGTGCAGCGCTGCGCGTGTGCATCGCGCCTGAGCGGGGCGGGTTCGTGTGCCCCGCGGCGGTCTGTGGCTCCGTGCCCCGGGGCGTGTAAGCGGGGGTGTATTCACGTGTGTTCGGGTGTTTCTATGTGTGTGTCCGCGCAGGTACGTGTGTGTGTGTGTCCGTGTGCACGTGTGTGTCTGTGTCCGCGCGTCCACGTCACGGGGGGTCTCTGCATGTGTGCCCGTGTCCGTGTGACCCGGTGTGTCTCCATGTGTCCTGGTATCTGTGTGTCCTGGCGTGTCCAGGTGTCCCTGTGTCTTGGTGTGTCCCTGTGGGCTGTGTGTGTCCATGTCCCTGTATCGCAGTGTGTGTCCGTGTGTCCCAGTCTGTCTGTATCCCTGTATCCTGGTGTGTGTCTAGCGTGTGTCCAAGCGTCCCGGTGTGTGTCTGTGTCCCAATGTGTGTCCATATGTCCCAGTGTGTGTCCACATCCCGATGTCCACATGTGCATCCATGTCCCTGTATCCCACTGTGAGTCCGTGTGTCCCAGTCTGTGTGTCCTTGTGTTCGTGTCCCTTTCCATGTGTCACAGTCCATGTCCCTATGTCCGTGTGTCCGAGTCCGTGTGTCCCTATGTCCGTGTGTCCCAGTCCATGTGACCCTGTGTCCGTGTGTGTGTCCCAGTCTGTGTGTCCCTGTGTCCGTGTCCCTGTCCATGTGTCCCAGTCCGTGTCCCTACGTCCGTGTGTCCGAGTCCGTGTGTCCCTGTGTCCGTGTGTGTGTGTCCCCGTCTGTGTGTCCCTGTGTCCGTATGTCCCCGTCTGTGTGTCCCTGTGTCCGTGTCCCAGTCCGTGTGTCCCAGTCCGTGTGTCCCTGTGTCTGTATGTCCCGTTCTGTGTGTCCTTGTGTCCGTGTCCCAGTCCGTGTGTCCCGGTCCGTGTGTCCCTGTGTCTGTATGTCCCGTTCTGTGTGTCCCTGTGTCCGTGTCCCAGTCCGTGTGTCCCTGTGTCTGTATGTCCCGTTCTGTGTGTCCCTGTGTCCGTGTCCCAGTCCGTGTGTCCCGGTCCGTGTGTCCCTGTGTCTGTATGTCCCGTTCTGTGTGTCCTTGTGTCCGTGTGTCCCAGTCCATGTGTCCCTATGTCCGTGTGTCCCCGTGTCC
>NW_028187138.1:5501-6590 GCF_003343005.1 Rhea americana | reverse complement strand
GGTCTCTGAGAGGATATTGGGGGTCCCTGAGGGGGTTTTGGGGTCCCTGAAGGGATATGGAGATCTCTGAAAGGATGTTGGGGTCCCTGAGGGGATATTGGGATCCCTGAAGAGATATTAAGATCTCTGAGAGGACATTGGGGGTCTCTGAGGGGATACTGGGGTCCTTGAGGAGAGGTTTGGGGTCCCTGAGGGGATATTGGGGTCCCTGAGGGGATATTGGGGTCCCTGAAGGGGTATGGAGATCTCTGAGAGGATATTGGGGGTCTCTGAGGGGAAATTGGGGTCCCTGAGGGGAGGTTTGGAGTCTCTGTGGGCATATTGAGGTCCCTGAGGGGATATTGGGGTCCCTGAAGGAATATTGGGGATCCCTGAGAGGATATTGGGGGTCTCTGAGGGGATACTGGGGTCCCTGAGGGGAGGTTTGGGGTCCCTGAGGGGATATTGGGATCCCTGAAGGGATATTAAGATCCCTGAGAGGATATTGTGGGTCTCTGAGGGGATGTTGGGGTCCCTGAGGAGAGGTTTGGGGTCTCTGTGGGCATATTGGGATCCCTGAGAGGATATTGGGGGTCTCWGAGGGGATATTGGGGTCYGTGAGGGGAGGTTTGGGGTCCCTGAGGGGATATTGGGATCCCTGAAGGGATATTAAGATCTCTGAGAGGACATTGGGGGTCTCTGAGGGGATACTGGGGTCCCTGAGGGGAGTTTTGGGGTCTCTGTGAGGATATTGGGGTCCCTGAGGGGATATTGGGATCCCTGAAGGGATATTGAGATCCCTGAGAGGATATTGGGGGTCTCTGAGGGGAAATTGGGGTCCCTGAGAGGAGGTTTGGAGTCTCTGTGGGCATATTGGGGTCCCTGAGAGGATATTGGGGGTCTCAGAGGGGATATTGGGGTCCCTGAGGGGAGGTTTGGGGTCTCTGAGGGGATATTGGGATCCCTGAAGGGATATTAAGATCCCTGAGAGGATATTGGGGGTCTCCGAGGGGATGTTGGGGTCCCTGAGGGGAGGTTTGGGGTCCCTGTGGGCATATTGAAGTCCCTGAGGGGATATTGGGGTACCTGAGGGGAGGTTTGCAGTCTCTG
>NW_028187138.1:3064-4758 GCF_003343005.1 Rhea americana | reverse complement strand
GGGAGGGCGCAGCGCGCGACATCTGCCCGCGCTCTCATTGGCTCCCGGCCTCGGCGGCGGGAAGGGCTCAGCCAATGGGAGCGCTGGCTGCCGCGGCGTGGGCGGGCCCGGCTCTGAGGGCAGAGACGCGGCCATGGCGGCGGGCGCCTGTGAGGGTCGCGGCGGCGCCTCGGGGGTGGAGGGTGGGGAGGGACAGGGCAGGCCTGGAGGGGGACCGGGGCGAGGGCTGTGTGTGGATGTGGGGGGTGCTCGGTGAGGCGGGCGCCTCCCTTCTGGGCTGGCGCCATCCGGGCCGCAGCGGCTGCTGTGGGCAGGGTCCGAGCTGGGGCTCCAGGGGCCCTGGGGTCCCCGGGGTCCGGTGTCGGCACAGCCGAACCTGCCTCCTTCCCCACAGCTGTGCAGTGTGTCTCGGACRCCGGGGACAGGAAGGGCCCCAAGGGAGCTCTGAGTCATTACCTGACGGCCCCATTCGACCCCCGCTTCCCCAATGCCAACCAGACCCGCAACTGCTTCCAGAACTATTTGGGTGAGTCTCGGGGTGCTAAAGGATCTCTAAATGTGCCTGGAGAGCCAGCATTTGGGGGGGGAAATCATCCTGTCCGAAGTGCTGGGGGGCCTGACCCCTTGCTGGTGCCCCCGCAGACTATCACCGCTGCATGAAGACGCTGACGGCAAAGCACCGGGATGTCACCCCGTGTCTCTGGTACTTCCGGGTCTTCAAGTCCATCTGCCCCACTTTCTGGGTAGGTAGCGCAGGGCCCGGGGGCAGCTTGGGCCTGGGAAGCCTGCGTTGCCGTTCCTCCGGCTCCCCTTGGCTCCGTGAGCTGGGCCCGCTCTTCCCCAAGYGCCTGCGTCCGAGCTGGTGCCCTTGGGCAGACCCGTGTGTCTTCCTCCCAGATCCAGCGTTGGGATGAGCAGCGGGAAGAAGGGRCCTTCCCCGGCAGGATCTAGGCCTGGGCGCCAGCCGGACTGAGCAACCCCGGGCATCCCCGYGGCATCCCTGACTCCAACCTCCTTCCCCGCCACGGGAACATCCGCGCTTGCCGCTGCCTCACAATAAACCGCCTGTGTCCCGTCCCTGCCGCGTCCGTGTGTGCTGCCCTCCGCCTGGCCGGCGGCCAGCCCTGCCGCTCCTCGCCCTCGAGCGGGGCGGCCTCAGCGCYGCCCGCGCACGTGCCGGCTGCCCCCCTTCGCCGCCGGCTGGCCGTGGGCCCGCTTCCCTCTCTGCCCCAGCCAGGCCTCCCCGCGGGCCCCCTCCCAGCCCCCCAGCCGGTGCTCGGCGCCGCTTCCTGGCCTGGCTCGCCCTTTCCTGTCCCCCCTGCGCCGCGCCGGGCTGGCCCTGCGAAGGGAAGTCCTTGCTTAGTGACCCTGCCGGAGCCGAGCTGGAGGCGCGGAGACAAAGAACGGCCGCGGAGCCGTGAGGCAGGCTGCGGGACGGGGGCTCTCTCCAGCTCCGGGAGACCATGGGACAGCACCGGGAGCCCCCGCGCCGCCGCTGAGCGCGGGCACGGCCGGCACAGCGAGGGATTCGCCGCGAGACTGGGTAACGCCCGCCGTTCCGACCCCGTTCCGAGCCGGGGCCTCGTCCCCTTCCCCCCGCGGGGGGACCGAGGGCGTCCTGGCGCCGGCGGCCCCCCCCCCGACGCCGCCCCGATTTCTCCGGGCACCGGGAGTCCCTCCCGGCGGGCGCCCGG
>NW_028187138.1:0-986 GCF_003343005.1 Rhea americana | reverse complement strand
GTGCCACGCTGTGCCATGCCACACCGTGCTGTGCTGTGCTGCCCTGTGCCATGCTGCACCGTGCTGTGCAGTGCCATGCTGCGCTGTGCCACACTGTGCCATGCTGTGCCATGCCACACCGTGCTGTGCCATGCTGCCCTGTGCCGTGCTGCACCGTGCTGCATCGTGCCACGCTGTGCTATGCCACACCGTGCCGTGCCAAGCTATGCTGTGCCATGCCATGCTGCACCGTGCCATGCCGCGCCATGCTGCGCTGTGCCGTGCCATGCTGCACCGTGCTGCGCCGCGCCATGCCGTGCTGTGCCATGCTGTGCTGCACCGTGCCACACTGTGCTGTGCTGTGCTGTGCTGCACCGTGCCGTGCAGCACTGTGCTGTGCCGTGCTGCACCGTGCCGTGCCACGCCGTGCCATGCCGTGCTGCGCCGTGCCGCACCGTGCTGCACTGTGCCGTGCCGTACCGTGCCGTGCCATGCTGTGCCGCCCCGTGCTGTGCTGTGCCGTGCCATGCTGTGCCGCGCTGTGCCGTGCCATGCTGCACCACGCCGTGCCATGCTGCACCGTGCCGTGCCGTGCCATGCTGTGCCATGCTGTGCCGTGCCGTGCTGTGCCGTGCCATGCCATGCTGTGCCGCCCTGTGCTGCACCACGCCATGCTGCACCGTGCCATTCTGTGCCACGCTCTGCTGCGCCGCACTGTGCCGTGCTGCACCATGCCATGCCGTGCTGTGCCGTGCTGTGCCATGCTGTGCTGTGCTGTGCCATGCTGTGCCACGCCATGGTGCACCACGCCATGCTGCGCCGTGCCGTGCCGTGCCGTGCCGCGCCGTGCCGCTCACAGCCCTTCCCGCGCTTCTGCCCCGCAGGAGAAGATCAAGGAGATCGGGGAGCGGCAGCCGGAGACGTGAGTGTCCCCGCGGGGGCGGGGGCGGGCGGGGGCGGCCCTCGTGCCCCACCCCCGGCCCCCACAGCCGGGGGGACGTGTGGGC
>NW_028187137.1:8519-9739 GCF_003343005.1 Rhea americana | reverse complement strand
CTGCACCCCAAGGACACCCACTCCCCCCCGGGACTGGCCCTGGGATACCCCTGCACCCCCCATGCAGCCGGGACCCCGACACCCCCCAACCCCAGCACCGCTCACCTTGACCTCGTCCGTCTCCTGGGTCTCATCCTGCTCCCGGTCCTTCATGGCCACCTCGTGAGCCGTCTCTGCGGGACAGAGCCGGGGTCACCGGGGACGAGCCGGGGGCCGCCGGGACCCCCCGGACCCCTCCGCGCCCCACAGCCGGGCCAGCTCCTCGCCGTGACCCTGCCGCATCCCCCGCCACCACCGCCACCGTGTCCCCTGCCGTGTCCCGCAGCCGCGCGGCCCCCCGGCCCCCGCCGCGCACCCTGGGCCTGCAGCCGGGCCAGCTCCTCGCTCAGGGCGTCGTACGACTCCTCCAGGTGCCGCTTCTTCAGCTCCACGTTCTGCATGTACTCGGTGAGCGAGCGGATCTTCGCCTCGTGCTGCGGGACCGGGAGCAGCCTCAGCCACGGCCACGGCCACGGCCACGGCCACGGGCCACGGGCCACGGCCACCGCCGGCCGCAGGGGCCACCCAGCCGCTGCCACCAACAAGGGGCCGCCCGCCGAGCTCAGGGCCACCAAGGCTGCGACACGGCTCTCGGGTCTGCCCCACGGCCACCCCGTGGGTCCCGCGTGGGCCCCGCGTGRCCCCGCGCCCGGCCCACCTGGGAGATGAGGAGCTGGCAGGAGGAGAGCTCCCGGCCCGTCACCTCCATCTTGCGGTGGCACTCGACCTGCAGGTTCTCCAGCTGCCGGCACCGCTTCACCACCGACTTCACCTCCGACTTGATCTTGCTGATGTAGAGCCGGGCCACGGTGAACTCCTCCTCGATGGCCCCGCTCACCTCCACGGGCTGCGCACGGCACCCGCGTGAGCGTCGCACGCGCGTGTCACGGCACGGACACGTCGCACGCGTGCGTGGGCACGGCAGTGAGCACTGCACGCGCGTGTCACGGCACGGATGCGTCACACGCGTGCGTGGGCACGGCAGTGAGCACTGCACGCACGTGTCGCGGCACGGACACGTCGCACGCGTGCATGGGCACGGCAGTGAGCACTGCACGCACGTGTCGCGGCACGGACACGTCGCACGCGTGCGTGGGCACGGCAGTGAGCACTGCACGCGCGTGTCACAGCACGGACACATCACACGCGTGCGTGGGCACGGCAGTGAGCACTGCACGCGC
>NW_028187137.1:1502-6339 GCF_003343005.1 Rhea americana | reverse complement strand
TGCAGAGGGCTCATCGGGGGGAACCCAGGGGGGTCCCTGATGGGGGGGTCTAGCAGGGAAAGTTTGAGGGGTCTGAGGGGGTCCCCAGGGCAAGTTGAAGGGGGTCAGGGTAAAAGATCCAGAGTGGGTCGAGGGCATCCCAGGGAGGTCAGGGTGGGGGGTCCCAGCAGCCAGCGTGTGGAGTCCTTGGGGTCAGAGTGGGAGCCAGGGGTCAGGGTGGGGGTCAGGGTGGGGGTCCCAGAGTGGCTAGGTCAGAGGTCCCAAGGAGAGGTCCTGAGCTGGGCCCAGGGGTCAGGGTGGGGGGCCCCAGCAGGGTCAGTTATGGGGGCTGTAGGGGCCAGGCAGAGGGACTGCTCTGGGGGTGGGTCTCACCTCCTCCTGGTCCAGCATCTGCTGTTTGAGCTTCTCCATGATTTGGCTCTGCTGGTTGATCTCGTCATCCTGGGGGGACAGACGGGGGTGTTGGTGCCACCCAGGTCCCAAGGGTGTGGGGGCAGCACAGGGCAGTCCTGAAGGTCCTGGGGGTCCCKGGGGGTCCTGGATGGGTCTCTGGGGGTCCTGGGAGGGTGCCCACCTTGTCATCCAGCTGCTTGTAGAGCTTGCGGATCTCCTCCTCGTACTTGCGGCGCTCCTCGTCGGAGATGTGGATGACGATGGAGGAGCTGTTGTCGTTGAGGGGCGTCTCGCTGGTGGGCTCCGGCCCCGACCCCGGCCCCTCGCCGGTGCCGGTCTCTGTCTCCGCCTTGGCCCCGCTCAGCTGCTCCGTCTCGGGCACGTTCTCCCCTGTGGGCGCAGCCTCAGTTTCCCCGTGCCGGGAGGACAGGACGAGGGGGCTGCCAGCCCATCTGCCCCCTCCCGGATGCCTGGGCCCCCCTCACCGTTCCGCCAGCGGCTGAGCTCAGCCTCCAGCTTGGTGATGGTCTCCTTCAGCACCTTGTTCTTCTCCTTCTCCTTCTCATACTTCTTCTTCCACTGCTCGGCTGTCAGCTCCAGGTTCACTGACGCCGTGTTCTTGATGGTCTTGGCCCTGGGGTGGGGGAACCCCTCAGCTGGSACCAGCCAGCTCCAGGCAGCATCCCCCAGGGGTCCCCAGGGACCACCCCAGAGCCCCTGCCCACAGCCACCCCTCAAGGWCCACCCTGCTCCCCTCCCAGCCCCGGAGCCCCCATGCTGCTGCTTCCCTTTGGAAATTGGGGGGCATCACAGGAGCCTGGGTGTGTACAGAGGGTGTAGTTGGCATGCAAGGGGTACAGGGGGTGTAGCTGGTGTTCAGGCGGTGCAGGGGGTGTAGCTGGGGTGTGAGGGGATGCAGAGGGTGCAATAGGTGTATGGGGTGTAGCTTGGATGCAATGGTGCATGGGGGTGCAAGGGGTGCAATTGGGGTTCCCGGGGACCCCGCTGCCCTCCCCTACCGCTGCCCAAACATGAGGGTGGATTTGGTCTCGGCGTCGTTGTAGCTGGACGGGGAGCAGCAGATGAACATGGTGGTGCGGCAGTTGCCCCCCAGCGAGTCCTGYAGGATCCGGGTCATCTTGCTGTCCCGGTAGGGCACGTAGGCTTTCTGTGGGGGACACAGGGGCTCAGCAGGGCCCCGGCCCCCGGGAGGGGGTCACTGCAGGACCCTGGGGGCACAGCCGGACCCCTGCCCCACGGGGGGAGGCCTGGCCGCGGCAGGGCGCTGGGGGCCACACTCTCACCGTGCCCTCGGCCAGGGCCGAGATGACGTTGCCCAGCGCCGACAGTGACTTGTTGATGTTCTTGGCCTCGTCCAGCACGGCCCCCTCAGCCCCCGTCTTGCTGACCTGTGGGGCCGAGGCGGCTCAGATGTCCCTCCTGGGGCAGCACATCCAGTTGCCCCACTGGGCTCACCCCAAGGACTCAGGCATCCGGGCAGAGTTGGCCCCACTGAGCACCGAGGGGGCAGGGAGGTGACCCCCTGCCCAAGGACCCGCAGGGACCCCCAGCTGAGGGGCCCTGCAACCCCATGACACCCCAGGGACCCCCTGATCACAGAGAGCTCTGCCCTGGGACCCTGAGAAACCCCCAACACAGGGACCCTCWGCCCCAGGGCCCCAGCCCAGGGATGTCCCCAGCCTCAGGGTCCTCTAGCCCAAGGACCCAGGGGACATCCCCAACCCAAAGTGCCCCTAACAACCCTCAACCCAACCCCCCAGTCTGGGGACCCCTGGCCCCACGGACCCCCCAGGCCCGAGGCCCCCTGACCTTCTCGCTCCCAGCCAGGTCGACCAGGTAGAGCTTCCCGCTGAGCTTCTGCTCCGTCTCCACGTTCTCCTGCTTGATGTTGATGAGGAAGATGCTGTGGCTGCGGGAGCTGTGCTCGTTCATGTCTGCGGGGCACAGGGAGAGGCTGCACACCCGCCCCACCACCCCACGGCACCCCACACCGCACTGACCCACAGCACCCCACGCCACGCTGACCCACGGGGCCCCAGGATCCTGCAGCACTCCAGGACCCAACAGTGCCCCAGGGAACCCCATGTCTCTCCAGGGACCCCACAGTGTCCCAGGGACCCCGATAGTGCCCAGGGATTCCCATGGCACCCCAGAGACTCCCACAGATTGCCAGGGACCCCACAGCTCCCCAGAGAGCCCCATAGCTCCCCAGAGTCCCACAGTGCCCCAAGGACACCCATGACCCCCTGCACAGCAGGGACTCAGCACCCCACAGACCCCCTGTGGGTTGCACCACCACTCCTTGAAGTCTGCAGCCTGTGGGCCTCCTCCCACCCCCCACCCAGCTCCCTGTCACCCCGGGGTGCTCACTGGTGACGGCCACGTGTCGGTTGGACTTCCCCTCRTCGATCACGTCCAGGATCTCCTCAGGGCTGGACACGAAACGCTCGGTGCAGCCCTGGGGCACGGGCAGGGAGTTAGTCCAGGGGGACAGCCCCAGCCCCCAAACCTCTGTGGGTGCCCCCCATGGAGTGTCTGCCTCGGGCACCCTCCAGGACCCCCCTCACCTTGACAAAGGGAACCCGGTTCTTGTCCTCGTGCACCGACAGGTTGGTCTTGGTCACTGGGGAAGACACAGAGTGAAGGGGGTCAGGGGATGGAGGTGACCCCCCAGCTCTGCCCTACCACCAGGGCCTGCAGCCCCCAGCCCCACTGCCCTGGGGCCCCCTCGGTGCCTCCAGTGCTCCCCCACACCTACCCAGTGTCTCCCAGCAACCTCCAATGCCTTCAGCCTCCTGTGCTCCCAGTGCCCTCCTATACCCACCCAGAGCCTCCCAGTCCCCCCCGTGCTCCACAATACCCTTCCAACATCTCCCAGTCCCTGCCAGTGCCCCCAGAGCCTCCCCACTCACTGTCCAGCAGGTCCCGGATCTTGTCCAGATAAATTTCAAAGTAAGAAACCTGGCAGGAGGGAATAGGAGTGTTAGGGGAGACCAGGACCTGCTCCCCTCCGTCCTCCCAGTGCCCTCAGCCCCATGACCCCCCCAGTCCTCCCAGCACTCTAGTTCTCCAGTCCTTCCAGTGCCCTCAGCCCACCTTGATGTGGAACTCGAGGTTCTCATCCATGGAGTAGATGTGATTGAAGATGTCCTGGGCGATGCGGGGGATGATGCCCATCTGCTGGGGGTCGTGCAGCTTGCCCTGGGGGCAGCAGGGGGGTGAGTCAGGGGCCCCTGGGCCTCTGCAGGGATCCCAGAGCCCCTCATCTCCCCAGGCCCCCCCTCCCCGAGGCTGAGTTGCCACCAGCTCCCCTCACCTCCATGGTGTGGGTCTTGCCTGATGACGTCTGCCCATAGGCGAAGATGGTGCCGTTGTAGCCAGCCAGCACATCTGCAGTGGGATGAGAGTGGGCAGAGAGACTTCGGCACTCCCAGGACCCCCAGAGACCCCTAAGGACTCCCAGAACCTCTAGAGACCTCATAGATCTTTCCAGAATGCCAGAACCACCCCCAAGGAGCACCCTAAGCTTCTGGGGACCTCATAGCCCCCCCCCCACATCTCCTCCAGGACCCTCAGAGATGCCCAAGAGCCCCTGAGATCCCCAAAGGGACCTCAGCAACACTCCCAGGCACCTCACAGACCTCTCCAGGCCCCCTAGAGACCCTATAGACCCCTCACAAGCCCTACAGAGACCCCAGGACGCATTCAGCATCCCGAGGGACTCCCAGCTCATCTGCCCCTGCCAGGGTCACCTCCCAACCTGTCCCACACACTCATGTCACCCCCCCAGCACCCTTCAAGCTGCACCTGGATCCAGCACCTTCCTGACCCCCCCCCTCTAGGACCCAGTCTGGGGCCCCCCCGAGCCTGCCGGCCCCTCACCCTTGACAATCTGCATGGCGCAGGCATGGTACACCTGCTCCTGGGTGGTGTTGGGGGGGAAGACACGGTCGAAGACATAGGGCTTGCCCTGGAGATGGAATGGGGGAGTGTCAGTGTCCAGGAGAGACCCCCCTCTGCTGTCCCCATGCTTCTCCTGGCCCCTCATCTACCCAGAGACCCACACACCTCCAGACTCCCATAGACCCTCACACCCCAATGAACCCAGACCCTTCTACAGCACCTCTACCTTCCCCCTACACTCTGATCCCCCAAAACATCCCTCGGATCCCCATATATCCTCAGCCCCTCTATACACCCCCCACGCACCTCCCATACACTCCTGGGAGTCCTATAGCCCCCAACCCCCTTCCATTACCTCTCATACACCCTCAGCCCCTCCATACACGCCTCCAGACAGCTCCAGACTGCCCATACACTCTGCCAACCACTCCAGGCCCTATAAACACCATCAGACACCCGCAGAGCTCCACACACCCTACAAAACACTCCCAACCCCTCATACACCCCCATATCCCCATAC
>NW_028187137.1:0-1252 GCF_003343005.1 Rhea americana | reverse complement strand
CCCAGACCCGCCTAGAGCCCTCAGACACCCCCCAGCCCCCCAAGGACCCCCCAGCTGCCCCGGCGGCCGCGGGAGCTGTCCAGGCGCCGGTGCTGAACCGCCGCCGCCGCCGCCGCCGCCGCGCGGGGGACGCGGGGACACCCCGCACCCACGCAGCACAGCCACGCGCAGCGCAACCGCACAACACGCAGTACAGCTGCACAGCCCACGCAGCACAGCCACACAACACGCACACAACCACGCGCAGCACAGCCGCGCGCAGCACAACCGCACAACGCACAGTACAACCGCACAACGCACAGTACAACCGCACAACACACACACACACACACAGACAGAGCCATGCGCAGCACAGCCACACAACACGCACACACACAGACAAGGCGCAGCACACAGACCCAGCCACGCAACACCCGGCAACGCACAGCCACAGCACAGCCAGCGCAGCAGCACACAGCCACACAGTCACGCAGCGCCCTGCACCGCACAGCCGCACACCACCACCAGCGCAGCAACACACAGCAACATGCAACACCCTGCAATGTCACAACCGCACACAGACCCCGCGCCGCTACACTCCGCCCTGCACTAGCACAGGCAGCACCGCAGCAAACAGCCTCAGCAGCCGCACGACACCCTGCATTGCACCGGCACAGCTGTGCACCAACACAACCGCGCTCCGACACAACACCCCTCACTGCACAGACCCGACAGCCGCGCGGCACTGCAACACCCCGTGCGACAACACCCAGCACAGCTGCACACCCGCACGACACAGCCGCAGAGCCACAGAACCCCCACCCCCACCCCCGGCCCGCACCCCGGGGAACCCCCATCTCGGGGTTTGGGGGGGTCCCCAGGCCGGCTGGGCTGGGGCTGGTCCCGTACAGGAAGCCCCCCCCCGTGCCCCAGGCCCCGCTTTGGGGGGGTCCCCAGCCCCAGTCCTTGCAGCCCCCCGGCACTGGGGGAAGGGGGCGGTGGAGCCTAACAAAGGGCCGCGCCGCGCCGCAGGGAGGGGCCGGGGGCAGGATCTGCGGCAAACTGCCCCCTCCAGGCACGATCCTGACGGCACCTGGGGCACCGACCCCCCCCCCGGCATCTGGGCGTCTCCGCTTGTTGTAAACAGTCCCCCAACCCCAGCACTGGGCCATACTGGGGGGACTGGGGGCACCCGGAGCCCCCGGAAAGGGAAAGGGGAAGGCTGCAGGGGGGGAAACGCCCTGGCGGGGGCTGCGGGGGGGGGCTGCGTCCC
>NW_028187136.1:8389-10123 GCF_003343005.1 Rhea americana | reverse complement strand
GCAACCTGTACCAGTGCTCCGTCACTCTCACAGTAAAGAAGTTTTTCCTCACATTCAGGCGGAACTTGCTGTGCTTCAGTTTCTGCCCATTGCCTCTTGTCCTGTCACACGGGACAACTGAAAAGAGGTTGTCCCTGTCCCCTTGACACCCTCCCTTCAGGTACTTGTATACATTGATAGGATCCCTCCTCAGCCTTCCTTTCCCTAGGCTAAAGAGGCCCAGCTCTCGCAGCCGTTCCTCGTAGGGCAGGTGCTCCAGCCCTCTGATCATCTTCGCAGCCCTCCGCTGGACTCTCTCCAGTAGCTCCATGAACAAGAGCCTGTGCTTCAGTATGTGTATCATAGAATCATAGAATGGTAAGGTTGGAAGGGACCTCTGGAGGTCATCTAGTCCAACCCTCAGCATAGCCCGTACGGGATTGAACCTGCGTCCTTGGCATTAGCGGCACCACGCTCTAACCAACTGAGCTAAACCTGCCCCCAATCCTGAGACGCTGCTGCAACTTTTGGAGACTATTGTGATAACTCCTAATCCTAACTGGGGAGATGTGCAGGCACTGCTGAACACTTTCCTGATTGGTGAAGAAAGGAGGCTTGTAACTGGTAAGGCAAAAGAAGAGGGTGAGCAAAGGGACAGAAAGGGGGATCCTGAGGTCTACTTACCCACCAGAAGGGATCCAGCGTGGGATCCAAATAGGAGCGGGGTAGGGAGCTACTGAAGCAGTATCAACAGTTAATTCTACACGGGGCTTGACTTGGGCTTCCGAAACCAAAGACTGTATCAAAGTTGGATGGAGTAAAGCAAGGGCCCGAAGAAAATCTCTTGGCCTTTTATGAAAGATTATGTGAAGCAGCCAGAAAGTGGACAGCCTTGGATCCAACTGAGGAAGCGAACCAAAGAAAGTGTAATATGCTCTTCATTGGCCAGTCAGCTCAGGATATTAGAAAGAAGCTAGAGAAGGTGGATGGAGCTGGGGAATGTCTGCCTCACTGCTGATGGAAATAGCGTATAAGGTATATAATAATCGAGATGAAAAGGGAAAAAGAGAAACACAAAACCTCCTGAAACGAAGGCCTCTCCCCTGGCAGCAGCCCTTTGGGGAGAGGAATTCCAAGGTAGGGGCAGGGGAAGCGGAAGAGGTAACAGAGGAGGAAGAGGTGGAAGGGGAGGGAGGCCAGGAGGAGGCCTCCCTCCGCCCCCTTTGGGTCCAAACGAGCCCGCAACTTGTGGACAGGAAGGGCATTGGAAAAATGAATGTCCAAACCGAAGAAGGATAACAAAGCCACAGAGCCCAGACAGCACTGACCGAATTATGTTAGAGGGGTCAAATACGGAATGAAGGCGACCGGGGGAGAAAACCAGAATCTCCCCAGCTGATGCCCTCGTTCCAGTCAAGCTGCGGAATGAAGCGATAGATTTGTTATTAGATAGTGGAGCCACTCATTCAGGGGTAACTGGTTGTAAAGGACCCTTAARTAAGACTACTACCACCATTGCTGGGGCTCGGGGAAGGAAACTTTGAGGCCATTATTGCAACCAATGGAGTGTACGATTGGGGGTACTAATTTGACTCACGAGTTTCTCGGTATGCCAGAGTGGCCCCTCCCTTTTTCAGGGTGGGATTTACTGTGCAGCCTGAATGCACAGATAACCTCTGTCCAAGAGTTCCGTGCAGCTCCACATCCCTCCAGAATCAGCATGGAGAGCGCAAATCTGCCTTTTGACGGGATCAG
>NW_028187136.1:5449-7368 GCF_003343005.1 Rhea americana | reverse complement strand
AAGCAGTGTAAAAAGATACGCTGYGGGATCAAAGATGCAATCAAATGCTGACCTTAATGTAAAAGATGCCCCACCTGTTGTGCAAATCACCCCCAAACTGAGAAGAAACCACCCATGGGAGAAGTAAGAAGACGATTAACCCCAGGGGAACACTGGCAGATAGATTTCTCTGAATTACCTAAATGTGGTCAGTTTAAATATTTCCTTGTGTTGGTAGATACATTTTCTGGTTGGCCAGACACTTTCCCATGCTCTACCAATCGCGCAGAAGAAGTAAGTAAGATTCTACTAAACGAAATAATTCCTCGATTTGGGATTCCTGAAGGTATATCCTCAGATAATGGACCTCATTTTGTCTCAGAGGTAGTTCAGGCAACATCAAAATTTTTACAGATGAAATGGGAATTACACACTCCATGGAGAGCCCAGTCTAGTGCTAAGGTAGAAAGAATGAACCAAACTATTAACGGGCATATTTTGAACTGTATCAGGAAACCCATCTTAAATGGATAGATGTGTTACCAGTGGCCTTGATGAGAGTAAGAATAACCCCAGGAATAAAAGAAGGAGGAAGCCCTTTTGAAACACTTCATGGGAAACCTTACCCAATTAATGAAATAGGGAGAAGAAGTGATCAAATGCACGTAAGAGGGGAAGAAATGTTGAGAGAATATTTATTGTCTTTGTCCCGGGTACTAACATCTTTGTATAGGTACCTTAGTCAACGTGCCCCCCCCCCCCATTGGACTCCCCGTGCATGACTTCGAGCCTGGGGATCTGGTTTATACTGGGACGTCGGAAGAGCCACCACTAAGAGAAAAGTGGAAAGGACCTTACCTGGTGCTTCTGACAACTCATGCTGCAGTGAAGGTGGAGGGGGTAAGTTTCTGGACCCACTATTCCCAAACAAAGAAGGCACTTTTGAATGATTTGTGGACTGCCATGCCCACAGGGCCTCCCAAGATAAGAATACAAAAGTTCCACAACTGATGAATTGTACTTGGGAAATTGAACTGTCTTACATTAAACTAGAGTGCTCTTAAGGGTTATTAGGTGTTATTTTGCATCCTGATACTATTAGTATTTATAACAATAGGCCTGCTTTGTAAGAATATTGATTTATTTAACCCTCGCTATAGAGTTAAGATGGAAAATCAGGACAGTGTGAGTGTTGTTATGCATGCCCATTGYTACAGCCAACCTGGGTTTGCAGCTTATACAGGCCTTTCGAAAAATCCATGATGTGACTCAGATCACTGCTTGCTTGCCTATTCCACAAGCTGCCAGATTACCCACCCTTTGGGAAATACTTAGAACTAACTTAACATCCATATGGGAACAAAGGAAGCTGTTTAAATGAGACTTGCTAGATAAGCGATAGTATCAAGTCTCAAAGGGGGGAACTGCTGGAGCGATGCTGTGAGAAAAACCCTGCAAGTAGTTAACCAGACTGAGGGACAAGGCAGAGAGAAAAACAGTACTGCAAAGGATAACCCGCTCCGGCCAAATAACCTGGATGAAAGCACAGCACTCTGAAGACCGTGAGAGGTAGGCAAGACAAAAACAGCAGAATAGCCCAGAAGTGGCCTTAGGTTCCGTAAGGCTTATTAACGTATACTACTACGCACCCCGAAATGAATAATGAGGTGGAGATGACATGATCATGATGTTACTGCCTCTTCTCCGCTTCCTATGCTGATTAACAGGAATGGGAAAGCACAGGCACAGAGCGAGTACCTGATGTCATGAAATTGTATTTTCAAATAGAAAAATTTGTCCAAAGTCCAAAGTGTGCCACTTTTTCCCTGAAAAGTGTGTATAGCTAAAGAATGAGAGGGGGAGAAGGTGCGCTAGCTTTGTGGATTTACCACCTAGCAGCCATCTCTGCGCAGGAATGAAGCAAACAAATCCCTCGACCC
>NW_028187136.1:2732-4368 GCF_003343005.1 Rhea americana | reverse complement strand
TTCTTTCTTTTCTTATGACGTCCTTTTTTCTTTCTTCTTCTTCACTTCCCTTTTCTCTCCTTCCTTTCTTTCTCTGTGCTTTTTAGCTCTTACTTTTATTTCTCTTCCCTTTCTTCTCTTTCTCCTTTCCTTTGGCCTTCTTTCTCTTTCCTGCCTTTGCTTTCCCTCTCTCCCTYTTCTTTTCTCTCTCCCTCTTCTCTTCTTTCTTGACCCCTTTTCTCCTTCTTTGCTCTTTACCTCGCTTCCTTTTCTCTACGCTTTCCTTTTTYTCCTTCTTCTTTTCGCTTTCCTTCTCCCCCCCCACCCCGAGTTCTGCTTTTGCTCTTCCTTTTCCTTGCCTTTTCACTCTTTCCTTCATTCTCCTCCCCTTTTCGGCATCATTCCTTTTCTCTTTTCCCTTCTTCCCTTTTCTCTCCCCATGTTCCCTTGCTGGGTTTCTCTTCCTTTTTTCTTTTTCTCTGCTGCCTCCTGCCTTTTCTTCTTCCAGTTTCCTCTTTTCTTGCCCATTGGCTTTGCTTTTCTTCTTGCTCCTTTTTTCTTTGCTTCTTACTCTTTCTTTTTGCTGTTGTCTTCATTCCCTTCTCTTCCCTTCCTTTCCCTTCCCTTCCCTTCCCTTCCCTTCCCTGCCCTGCCCTGCCCTGCCCTGCCCTGCCCTGCCCTGCCCTGCCTTTGGCTTCTCACACCTTCTTCTCTTGCTTTTTTCTCCGTCTTTTCATCTCTTTCCTCTTCTGCCTTTTCTTTGTCCCCCGTCCTTCCCCCCTTGCCTTGATTTCTATTTCTTTTTTCTTTCCATTCATTCTCTTTCCCCTTTTCTCCTTGACCTTTTCTTCTTCTTTTTCTTTTTCTCATTTTTCTCTTTCTTCTTTTCTCTTTGTCTGTCTGTCATCCATTTGCTCTCTTTCCTTTTTTCATCTTTTCCCCTCTTTCCTTTCTCTCTCACTTTGGTTTCTCCTTCCCTTCTTCTCCTTCCTGCTTTATCATGCCCTTTTTCTCTTGGCATTTGCTCTTCCTGCTGTCTTTCCCCCTTTCTTAGCCTCTTTCTCTTGGCTCTTTCCCCTTCTCTTCTTTTTTCCTTCTTCTCTTTCTCTTTTTATTCCTTTTCCCCCTTTTCCTTCTTTTTTTTCTTTCTTTTCTTTCGTGTTGTTTTCTTTCTTTTTCTCGTTTGATATTCTTTCTTTCAGATTCCCTTTCATTTTTTTCTGTCCTTTTCCTTTCCTCTTTCCTTTTCCTTTCTTTCCTTTTTGTCTTTCCTTTCCTCTCCTTTTCTTTTTTTCTTTCCTTTTCTCTCTCCTTCTTTTTTCTCCTTTTTTCCTTTCTTCTTTTCCTTTCTTTTTCTCTTTCCCCTTTCATTTTTTCCTATTTCTTTTTGCTATCACCTTTCTCTTTTACATTTTTCCCCTTTTCCCTTTTTTCTTTTTTCTCCCCTCTTTTCTTTCTCTCCTTTTTCCTTTCCTTTTTTTTGTCTCCTTCCTTCCTTTCCTCCTTCCTTTTTTGCTTGACTTACTTTCTCTTTTGCTCTTTCCCCTTTTCCTTCTTGGGTTTCTTTCCCTTTTATTCCTTTTCTCTTATTCCTTCTTTCTTCTCTTTCCCCTCTTCTCCTCTTTCTTTCTTTCTCTCTTTCCTTCTTCCTTTTCTC
>NW_028187136.1:0-1606 GCF_003343005.1 Rhea americana | reverse complement strand
TTTTATTTTCTTTGCCTTTCTTTTTCTGTTTCTTTCTGCCTCTTATTTTTCACTTTCTGTGTTCTTTTCCTCTTCCCTTTTTCTTTATGCTTTGTCTTTTGTCCCTTCCCTCTTTTCTTTCCTCTTTTATTCACTTTTTTCTTCCTTTCTCTCTTTTTTTCCTTTCCTTTTTTCTCTTTCCATGCTTCTTCATTTCCATTTCTTTCATTTTTTCACTTCCATTTTCTATTTTCTTTCCCTTTTTCGTTTTCTTTTTGCCCATTCCTTTCTTCTTTCCATCTTCCTGTCATTTCACCCTTTTTTCTCTTTCCTTTTTCCTCCATTATCTCCTTTCCTATATTCTTTCTCCGTTCCTTTCCCTTCCTTTCTTCCTTTCTTGTTCTTCTTTCCTTTTTTCTTTTCTTGTTTCTTTCCTTTTGCCTCTTTCTTCTTTCCTCTTTCTCTTTCCTTCAATTCTCATTCATCTTCTGCTCTTTCATTTTACCTTTCTTTTTACCTCTTCCTTTTTCTTTTCTGCTGCTTTCCTTATTCTTTCCCTTTGGCTCTTTTGTTTCTCTTTCTTCTTCCTTCTTTCCTTTTTTTCATGTCATGTTCTCCTCTGTTTTTCTTTTTTGTTGCATTCGATTTTTTCTTTCCCTTTTCACTTTCCAATCTGCCTTTCTTATTTTCTTTGTTTTGCTTTCTTTCTCCTCTTTCCTTCTCTCCTCTTTCCCTCTTGCCTCTTTCTTTTGTCCAGTTCTTTTTTCTTTCTCGTTCTTCGCTTCTTTTTCCTTTTTTCCYCTTTCCCCTTTCCTTTTCCTCCTCTTTCCTTTTTTGGCCTTTGGTTTCTTTTTATATTTCTTCCCTTTTTATATATCCTTTTTTCCTATACTCTCTTGTGTCCTTTTCTCTTTCCTTTTTATTTTTTCCCTGTCTTTTGGTCTCTCTCTTGGTTCTTTCTGTTTGTCTCTCATGTTTTCTTTCCCTGTCTCTCTTTCTCCTTCTTTCTGGCCTTTCCTTTTCTTTCTTTCTGTTTCGTTTCGCTCTCATTTTGTCTCGTCTTTCCTTCCCTCTTTCTTCTCTTTTCCACTTTCTTTATTYCTCTTTCCTTTTCTCTTTTCTTTCTCTGCTTTTTCTTTCGCTTTATCTCTTCCCCTTTACATTTCCCTATTTCTTCTCTTCTTTCTCTTTCAATTTCTTTTTTCTTTCCTCTTCTCCTTCCTTTTTAGCTCTTTTCTCTCTTTCCTCTTTCCCTTTCCTTTCTTCCTCTTTCTCTTCTTATCTCCCCGTTTATCTTTTCATTCTCTTCCCCTTTGCTTTGCTTTCTCYTTCCCCTTTTTACAGATGAGGTCCAGGTTCAGCTCTTTCAGACAGGAAAGCACAACGTTTCCTCACACCTCTTGGAGTCCTTTTTGCTCACACAAAGAAGCAGGAAGCTCCTGATACTTTCCCCGCAGCCTCTGCCCTTTTGGAGGCTAAAAGCACTTCTGGCCAGGCAGCTCYTCCTTGATCCATGGCTGCGAGGACCCCGTGGGGCTCCCATGGCTCTCGAGCCCCGCTCAGCACGCAATAGTGAAGCTGCTGGCTGCTCAGATGGTTCTGGTGGCCCACAGGCGGAAAGAGGCAA
>NW_028187135.1:3853-10078 GCF_003343005.1 Rhea americana | reverse complement strand
CAGAGACTAGGGACTGCTGTGGGTGCTGGGGGCAGATGGGGAGCCTGTGGGTGCTGACGCCTGTCTTTGCCCCCTGCGGTACCAGGCCACAGAGGAGCCTCCTGCGGCCACCGAGAGCCTGCGGCCCTTCAACCTCGTCATCCCCTTCACCGTGCAGAAGGGCGAGATCACAGGTGTGGGGCRCGGGGGAGCTAGGGTGCCCGGACACGGTGGCAGGGCGAGGGGTGCCCGGGCATGGGGAGGTGTGTGGGGTGCCCATGCCCAGGTGCAGACAAGGGCCACCTGAGCATGGGCTGGTGCATGGGGTACCCCGTGCCTTGGGGTGCCCATGTGTGGGCGTAGGGCGAGGGGTGCCCGGGTGTGGGGTGGCGCGTGGGGTGCCCGGTGGGCCGGGGCCCTGGGGACTGTCCCCACGGCGCCCGGGTGACGCRCTGGCCGCAGGCGAGGTGCGGATGCCCTCGGGGAAGACGGCGCGGCCCAACATCACGGACAACAAGGACGGGACGGTGACGGTGCGCTACGCCCCCACCGAGAAGGGGCTGCACGAGATGGACATCCGCTACGACGGCAACCACATCCCCGGTGAGCGGGCCACCCCGGGGCCCGGGCGGCCGGGCGCTGGGAGGACAAGGCGGGCTGCTGCCGTGCTGAGAGCTGCCCCCCGGGGCTGCGTGACCCCGCGCGCCCCATGCACTGTGCGTCGTGGGGCTGCGCACCCAGTGCGCCGGGCGCCGTGTCCTCCACGCACGGTGCGCCGTGGCCCCGCGTGCCCTGCGCCCGCAATCCTGACTGTCCCCACGTCCCCAGGGAGTCCCCTCCAGTTCTACGTGGACGCCATCAACCCGCGGCACGTGAGCGCCTATGGGCCAGGGCTGAGCCACGGCATGGTCAACAAGCCCTGCACCTTCACCATCGTCACCAAGGACGCCGGGGAGGGTAAGTGGGGGACACGAGGGCACTGTGAGGGCTGGCAGAGCTGGGGAGGGCTGGGGGCGCAGGGCTGGGTGTCCCCGTGGGCGCCTCTGACACCAGTCCCTGCTCCCAGGAGGGCTCTCGCTGGCCGTGGAAGGCCCCTCCAAGGCGGAGATCACCTGCCAGGATAACAAGGATGGGACCTGCACCGTGTCCTACCTGCCCACGGCCCCCGGCGACTACAACATCATCGTCCGCTTCGACGACAAGCACATCCCGGGCAGCCCCTTCACCGCCAAGATCACTGGTGAGAAGGGACCTGCATGGACTGGGGGACCCCATCGCTTGGCCACGGGGACCTTGTCCATCCCCACCTGTGGGAAACCCCTCCACACAGCAATGGGGACTCCCCTGCACAGTCACAGCCATGGGGACCCCTGCATGGTGACAGTCATGGGGACCCCCGCATGGCCTGAGGGACCTCAACRTGGCCAAGGTCACAGAGACCCCCCACATGACTTTGGGGGCCTCTATATGGTCACAGGGAGGACCTGTGAGGACATAGAGACCCTATCACATGGCTGGGGGAACCCCATCATATGACCATGGGATTCCTGTCCAGCTCTAGCTCTGGGGACCCCATCCACTCAGCCATGGGGCCCCGTCCACCCCGGTCCCTGGGGATCCCATCCATCCCCAGCCCCACCACAGGCAGGGCCCCCTCCCAGGGGACACCCCAGCCCCGTGGCTGCTGTCCCCCAGTCCCACTCACAGTGGCCCTGCAGGAGACGACTCCATGCGGACGTCCCAGCTCAACGTGGGCACCTCCACTGATGTGTCACTGAAGATCACGGAGACGGACCTGAGCCTGCTGACCGCCAGCATCCGGGCACCCTCGGGCAACGAGGAGCCCTGCCTGCTCAAGAGGCTGCCCAACCGCCACATCGGTGCGTGGGGCCACGGTCATGGCCACGGCAGGGACCACAGGGGACGTGGGGGCGTGGGGATGTGACACAGGGGACAGGGGCACATGAAGACATGGTGCATGGGGAATGCGGACACAAGGCACAGAGCTGTGGGGACACAAAGATGGGGGACATGGGCTGTGGGGCTGTGGGAYGTGGGGAGACAGGGCTATGGGGCTGGGAGGCTGCAAGGCCGCGGCTTGGGTATCTGGTCCTTGACTGGGTGAGCACCAGGGGGCCTGGGCTGCTGTGACGGTGCCAGTGCCCACAGCCGTGCTGGGGGCTGGTGCAAYGCCCACGTGGCAGTGCCCATGACTTCATGGCAGTAGTGTGGGGCCGCATGGTTGGGGCTGACGGTGGCTTGTCCCCAGGCATCTCGTTCACGCCCAAGGAGGTGGGTGAGCACGTGGTGAGCGTGAAGAAGAGTGGACAGCATGTCACCAACAGCCCCTTCAAGATCCTAGTGGGGCAGTCAGAGATTGGTGACGCCAGCCGGGTGAAAGTGTGGGGCAAGGGGCTCGTGGAAGGCCACACGTTCGAGGTATCCGAATTCATCGTGGACACGCGCAGCGCTGGTGAGCCCCGGCCACGGGGATGGGGACAGCACAGTGGCTACGGTGTAGTCCTTGCTGCGATGTGGTCGTGGGTGGGACACAACGGTGGCCACACCATGGCCAAACAAAGGCCATCACTGGGATGGTGGCCATGGTGGTGGCTGGGATAGGATGATGATGTTGATAGTGGTGTGGCTGCGACTGGGATGGGATGGTGACCRTGGCCATGGGTGGGATGGGGTAATGGCTGTGGCCATGGCAGGGACAGGATGATGGCCATGGTGGTGGCACGGCTTTGGTGGTAGCTGGGATGGGATGGTGAGTACGGCTGTGGCTATGGTTGGGATGTGATGGTGGCTGTGGCCACGGTGTGGCCGTGACTGGGCTGGGCTGAGCTGGTGGCTGTGGTGCTGGCTGGGATAGGACAGTGACCATGGCCATGGCATGGCTGTGGCTGGTCCGGGATGGTGCTGGTGGCTGTGCTGGCCATGGTGGCGGCTCTGATCTCCTCTCCACAATGCCAGGCTATGGTGGGCTGGGCCTGTCCATTGAGGGCCCCAGCAAGGTGGACATCAACTGTGAAGACGTGGAGGATGGCACCTGCAAGGTCACCTACTGCCCCACCGAGCCTGGTAACTACATCATCAACATCAAGTTCGCTGACAAGCATGTTCCAGGTAGGGGCAGGCGGGTGCACCCAGGGGTGCGGGGGGCCGGACGCTGGGGTCCTCTGCGGCCRGCCACATGGACAGCCCTGAGCCTGGCGCCCCTCGCCTGCAGGGAGCCCCTTCACGGTGAAGGTGACGGGTGAGGGGCGCATGAAGGAGAGCATCACGCGCCGGCGGCAGGCCCCTTCCATCGCCACCATCGGCAGCACCTGTGACCTCAACCTCAAGATCCCAGGTAGGGGTGGCCCCTGGGGCCCAGCCTTCCTCTTCCTCCTCCTCCTCCTCCTTCTCCTCTGGTGGGGACGGGGCAGTCCCCGCCGCACACGGGGCCCAGGACATGTCCCGCCGCATCTCTGCCACCCTGGCTCTGATCTCCACCCCCTTCTTCCTTCTCTCCCCGTCCATCTGTGCATCCATCCGTGTGTCTGTTCCCTGTGCTCATTTATGCACGCATCCACGTGTCCATCYGCGTGTCCATCCATGCGTGTCTGTGCCCTTCTGTGTGCCCGTCCAACTGTGCATCCATGCATCCATCTGTATGTTCATGCATGTGTCTGTCTGTCCATGCACGTGTCTGTGACTGCCCGTGACTATGCACCCATCCATCCTTACGTCCCTGCATGCATCCCTGCATGCATCCCTCCACCCTTGCATCCATCCATCTGTACCTCCATCCACCCATCCATGCCTCCACCCATCCATGCCTCCATCCGTCTGTGCATCTATCTCTGCATCCATCCATCTGTGCCTCCATCTGTCTGTGCATCCGCTTTCGCATCTGTACATCCACACGTACGTCCACCCATCCGTGCATCCACCCTTGCTTGCACCCATGTCTCTATCTGCGTGCCCACCTGTCCACGCGTGCGTGTCYGTGCACATGTCCTCGTGCCTGTGCACTCACGTGTGCCCCCGTGTGTCGCCGTGTTTGTGCGTGCGTGCGCGTGTCYGTGTGTGCGTGCGGCCGCGGCCCCCAGGGAACTGGTTCCAGATGGTGTCGGCGCAGGAGCGCCTGACGCGCACCTTCACGCGGAGCAGCCACACCTACACGCGCACCGAGCGCACCGAGATCAGCAAGACGCGCGGCGGCGAGACCAAGCGGGAGGTGCGGGTGGAGGAGTCCACGCAGGTCGGCGGGGACCCCTTCCACAACGTCTTCGGCGACTTCCTGGGCCGCGAGGGCCTGGGATCCTTCTCCAGCATCACCCGCAGCCAGGAGGGTGTGTGCCGCCCCTGCGCGGGGCTGCGTGTGTGCTTGCACGAGGGCGTGCGCTCACAMGGGCGCTGCACGTGCCCGCTTGTATGGGGGCTGTGAGATAGTATGGGGGAGGGTGCTCGCACGGTGCTGTGCGGGCTTGCACGGGGGAGTGCACTTGTACATGGGAGTGTGCTTGCGGCAGGGTTGTGCGCTTGCACAGAGCTGCACATGCACGTGTAATTGCCTGGCAGCAGGGTTGTGTGCTTGTACGGGGCTGCATGTGCACTTGCACATGGCAGTGTGCTTGCACAAGGGCTGTGTGCTCATGCAGGGGTGCGTGTGCATTTGCACATGGCAATRTGTTTGTGCAGGGCCTGTGTGCTTGCACAGGAGTATGCTTGCACGGGGGCTGTGCACTTGCACGGGGCTGCAATGCACTTACAGTGGCAATGTGCATGCACGGGGGCTGTGAGCTTGCACAGGGTTGCACATGCACTTGCACGTGACAATGTGCTTGCACGGGGGCTGTGAGCTTGCACAGGGTTGCACATGAGCTTGCACGTGGCAATGTGCTTGCACGGGGGCTGTGTGCTCTCATGGGGCTGTGCATGCATTTGCACATGGGGATATGCTTGCATGAGGGGTGTGTGTGCTTGCACGGGGGGTTGTGTGCTGGTGAAGGGGACTTTGTACCTGGGGGAGTGTGTCTGCATGGGGCTGCGTGTGCTTGCACAAGGGCTTTGCACTCAAGAGGCTGCGTGCTGGCAYGGGGGCTGTGTGCACTCAAATGGGGGGGGGAGCACACACCCTTTGCACTGTGCGTGTGCCCATTGCACAGGGACTCGTGCAAGCTGTTGCTGAGACGCACCTGAGCCCGTGCGCGGTGTCTGTGCCCCGCGAGAGGGCTTGCACGGGGCCTCGCACGGGGCCGTGTCCTGCGAGGGGAGGCCAACAGGGGCCCGCCCCCGCGCAGGGCCCTCGCACGGCCGCCTGGTGTGCGCGCCTCACACGTGGGGACGCTCCCACGGGGAGCACGCGTGCCCGCACCCTTTGCACGAGTGTGTGCACTCACACGGGGTTGTGCGCTCTTTGCTTGGAGACGTGCGCCCATGGCAGCGTGCTTGTCGCCCAAGGGGGCACACTCGCAGCGGCGTGTGCTCACAGGGGTGTATGTGCGCCCGTTGCACAAGGGTGCACAATCCCGCGTGGGGGTGTGTGCACTTACAAGGCTGCATGTGTGTGTGTGTGTGTGTGTGTGTGTCCTTCGTACAAGGCTGTGCCCTCACTGGGGGAGTGTCCACTCACGGAAGTGTGCATGCCCTTTGCACAAGGCTGCACACTCCTGCGGGGAGGGCGGTTGCTGCTTGCACAACGCTGCGCTCTCACAAGGCGGGGGGCGCGCAGCGGTGCGTGCGTGCCCTTTGCACGAGGGCGCTGGCTCCCCGGAGCTTGTGCAGGCCGCGGGCACTCGCGYGCGTGTCCCTCGCACGCGTGCGTGCCCAGGGGTGCCCTCACGTCCCCGTCGCACCCTGCGCAGGCGAGGCGGCGCCGCAGGACATGACGGCGCAGGTGCTGAGCCCCTCGGGGAAGCTCTTCGACGCCGAGATCGTGGAGGGGGGGGACAGCACGTACAGCGTGCGCTTCGTGCCCCAGGAGATGGGCCCCCACACCGTGAACGTCAAGTACCGCGGGCAGCACGTCCCCGGCAGCCCCTTCCAGTTCACCGTGGGGCCCCTGGGCGAGGGGGGCGCCCACAAGGTGCGCGCCGGCGGCACCGGCCTCGAGCGCGGCGTGGCCGGCGTCCCAGGTGAGCCCGCGGGGACGTGGGGAGCCTGGGGGCAGGGGGGCCAAGGGGCCACGTTGGTGCTGGGGGGACGTGAGGACCTGGTGGTGCATGGGGGGCCATGGGGCCAAGTGGGTGCTGGGGG
>NW_028187135.1:0-2589 GCF_003343005.1 Rhea americana | reverse complement strand
CCCAAATCCCCCCCAAATCCCCCGGTGCAGCCCAGACCCCACAACTCCTCCAAACCCACCTCATGGGTGCACGCAGCTCCGTGCGCGGGTGCTCGTGTGCACGGGCGCTCACGCGCGGGCACCGACGGGCTCCCGCAGGTGACTACGAGGTCTCCATCAAGTTCAACGACGAGCACATCCCCGACAGCCCCTTCGTGGTGCCGGTGGCCTCGCTGTCCGATGACGCGCGCCGCCTCACCGTCACCAGCCTCCAGGTACCCGCCCGGCCCCCGCCGCGTCCTTCGGCCACCCGGTGCCACGCTGTGGCCCCCTTTTCCCCCGTGTCCCCCGTGCCACCCTGTGCCCCGTGTCCCTCTGCCACCCTGTGTCCCCTGTATGCCCTGTGTCCATGTGTCACCCTGTCCCCCATGTCCCTATGGCACCCTGTGCCACGCCGTCCCCCCCATATCTCCCCACGTCCTCCTGCTGCCATGTGTCCACATGCCACCTAGTGCCACCCCATCCCACCGCGTCCCCGTGCCCCTTGCGTGGGGCGCTGGGGGCACCCGTGGGTGGCCGTGGTGTGGGTCCTGCCGTGCCGACACGGTGTGGCGCCCGCAGGAGACGGGGCTGAAGGCGAACCAGCCGGCGTCGTTCGCGGTGCAGCTCAACGGGGCGCGCGGTGTCATCGACGCCAAGGTGCACACGCCGGCCGGCGTCGTGGAGGAGTGCTACGTGTCCGAGCTCGACAGCGGTGCGCCCCGCCGGCCGCGACGGGCACGGGGACAGCGGGAATAGCGGGACCTGGGGGTGGGAGGATGTGGGGGTCTGGGGCCATGGGAATACGGGATCTGAGGACATGGGGACAAAGGAGCAGGGGGACAGCGGGATGGGGGACATGGGGATGGGGGCCACAGGGACATGGAGACATGGGGATGGAGGGTTGGAGGGATACAGGGACAGGGGACATAGGAATGGGGGCCACAGGGGCATGAGGACATGGACCAGGTGGACATGAGGATGGAGGGTTGGAGGGACATGGGGATGAGGGACATGSGGATGGRGGGYYRSAGGGACATGGGGACATGGAGATGGAGGGTTGGAGGGACATGGAGACAGGGGACACAGTGATGGGGGACACATCAGTGATGGAGGGGCATGAGGACATAGAGCAGGTGGACATGAGGGTCCACCTCATGTATACAGGAACATGGGGATGGGAGGTGGAAGGACATGGGGCAGGGGGACATGGGGATGGGGAGATGTATGGATGTGGGGATGAAGGGACAGGGAGACTTGGTGACACGGGGCTGTGGGGACGGGGAGACGCGGGGCCGTGGCGAGGGGGTCCACGAGGCTGTGGGGACGTGTGGAGGGGACCACGGGCACTGACGTGCGGGTGCCCGCAGACAAGTACGCCATCGGGTTCCTGCCGCGGGAGAACGGCGTGCACTCCATCGACGTGCGCTTCAACGGGCGCCACGTGCCCGGCAGCCCCTTCAACGTCCGCGTGGGCGAGCAGAGCCAGGCCGGCGACCCCGGGCTCGTCACCGCCTACGGCCCCGGCCTGGAGGGCGGCGTCACCGGTGGGTGCGGGACAGGAACACGGGGGGGTACCTTACGTGGGAGTGGGGACGGGGATGTGGGGACGGCCATCACAGGCCGGCACAGGGACATGCCTGTGTGGTGGTGGCACTGGCAACATGGCCGTGGTTATGGGTGGTGGCACCGAAAACGTGGCCATGCCTGTGTGGTGGTGGCACTGGGGACGTGGCCATGGTAGTGCAGACATGCCTGTGGGGTGGTAGCAGTGTGGACATGGCCATGCCTATGGCATAGTGGCACTGAGAACATGGCCATGGTAACTGAGACATACCTGTGGGGTGGTGGCACTTTGGAGAGGGCCATGGTAATGGGGACATGGTTATGAGGTGGTGGCACTGGGGACATAGGCATGGCTATGTGGCAGGGGGGCAGTGCCCAGTGCTGCCCGGTGCTGTGGCCATGCCCCATGGTGGTGGCACCCCATGCCCATGGTGGTGGTGGTGGTGCATGTCAGTGGCACCATGTGCCCATGGTGACACCTGTGTGTGGTGGCGCAGGCGTGTGCTCCGAGTTCCTAGTGAAGACGGCCAACGCGGGAGCGGGCGCGCTGGCGGTCACCATCGAYGGCCCCTCCAAGGTGAAGCTGGACTGCGTGGAGTGCGCTGAGGGCCACCGCGTCACCTACACCCCTATGGCCCCTGGCAGCTACCTCATCTCCATCAAGTATGGTGGCCCCCACCACATCGTTGGCAGCCCCTTCAAGGCCAAGGTCACCGGTATGGCTACACCACTGGGACCAGGCCATGTGGCAGTGGGATGTCCCCAGGGCAGGGCAGCAATGTCCCCAGGGTGGTGTGATGGTGTCCCCAGGTGGCAGGCTCAAGGATGTCTCTAGGGCCAGATGATGAAGTCTCTGGGGTGGTATGCGCAGGGGCTGTCCCTGGGGCCAGATGACGATGGTGTCAGGGTGTGATGGTGTCCCCAGGGCAGGGTGATGGGGGGGTTGCCCTATAGCACTGTGATGGGGGTCTACAGGGTGGTTTGACAAGGGGGGACCCCAGGGTC
>NW_028187134.1:0-10116 GCF_003343005.1 Rhea americana | reverse complement strand
AGATGTGCCTACTCTAGGCCTACAACAACTCGATCCTGTGCTTTCTCTGGCTTGCCAAGTTGAAACCTTGCCTTCTGGAAACCCAGTAAAAAAAGTAGGCTTCTGGCAGAAACACTCACCAACTGCAGACACTCACAGACAAGTTCCCTTGAGGCTCTACCCTGGCCTTGGCATAATGACTGCTGACCAACAACTACACCTCTGTCCTTCCTTCCTCTTCCCAAACTTATGACTTATAACATCAGTGTATACTTATACACTGATGGTGTAACCCTGGACCCCTGTAATGCAGTGCTACTTACAGGCCTCCAGCTAGACTTTGTGGCACTGACCACAACCCTCTGACCTCTGCCATTTGTCCAGTTTTCATTTCACCTCACTATCTGCTCATCTAGCCCATACATCATCAGATTGCCTGTGAGGATGTTATGAGAGACTGTCAAAAGCCTTACTGAAGTCAAAGGAGGTAACATCCACTGCTCTCTCCTCATCTACCCAGACAGTCATTTGCTCAGGGAAGGTTGTCAGTTGTTTAAGTGTGATTTCCCTTTGGTCAATCCACTCCTGATCACCTTCTTGTCGCTCAAGTGCCTGGAAATAGTACCCAGGATTAGCTGCTCCATCACTTTCCCAAGAATTGAGGTTAGAGTGATTGGCACCCTCAGCAGCTTGTCACACAGAGGATTCCAGCCAGCCAGCTGAAGAGAAAATATCGATCAACTAATCTACTGCTGAGGAACAGGTCTCACCTCACATCACTTTCCAGTGAGATGAACCAGCTGCAGCAGAAGTCGAGGCTCTCAACATGAAGTTCCAAGCAGACAGGACATTTAGTCATCAGGTACAAGGAGAAGAACAGCACACCCAAAGTAAGAGCTGCTGACATGTCGCGTCCCCTGGCCATGCTTTAGGCTAGCTTAAACAAGTCTGGCTTTAAAGCATGTTTCAAATGCTGAATTTTCTGTTTTCACGGGGTAAGATTCAATAGAGGTTAGCAGCAAAGTGAAATACTGTGAAATTTGATGGCCTTGGACACAATCCATGCAAGCTGGTATCCTTCACATTTGAGAACTAATGCCATTCCACACTCTCTGCTAGAAAGTTGTTAGAAAGACACTGAGTACATCATCATCATCTCTGTAAATGCTTTGGCCTTCTTCAGATCAAACCAAATATTGCCTATTTTGCCTGTTTTGAAAGGGAATGACTGCTGCACTGATAATTCAAATCCAGTTTCTCTCCTCTCACATTAGGCTGTTGTTCCCAGAGTTATTCAAGTTTTTAGATAATATGTGTCCCTGGAAATGCTGGCAGGGGCATAGTCCACTTCTTCCACTTTGCCTTCACAGTGCTGGTAGAGTACTGCCATGCACTGAGTCCTGCCTTAGTTTTCTTTCTAATGCTCCAGTACTGTTGATTCTCTCTGGGGAAAAGGTATCAGGTGTGCCAGGCAAAATGCACTGCATAACCACATGTACCTGGTTATACTCAAGCCAGCTCTCCAAAGGGACCACCACAGCTTGAAAGAGTGCCTCTGACAAGATTGTTTCCTTGTTAACTGCTATATCTTGCATCTTTGATTAAACATCAATTCATGAGACAGGAGACCCCATATGAAATAAGGTATGGAAATAAAGGAGAATAACAGACAAAAAGACAAAGCGTTCAGTAGGCATTCCAATTTATTTCACTGCTCTTTCTATTTTCCTGTACCTGACAATTTTTTCATGTCTCCTACATTTCATTTCCTAGTAAGAGTAGAGAAAGTTATTCTAGTCTTCTTGGCCAGAGCAAGTTTGTTATAAACAGGGTAAGTCTATTAACTGACATGTTAAGATGTAATGAAAGCTTTTAAGCTAGAGTTGACAAACTAGAGTTCATCAATTACAATGTTCCCTTGGCACTAGCTTGACATAGTCATGTGTTTCAGTTGCTTCTGGGGTTGTCCCTGGCAGGGGGATGTGCCCATCGTTTGGACTTTCTGACTGCCTGCTGCTGCCCAGGACTTTGTTGGGGTGGGGAGAGTGGAGGGCAAGGCTGCGCCTGATGCACAAAGACAGCTCTGTTTATTTTTGACTTGTTTTGATATCAGGAGTCAAACTGCAATCACAAGATCACAAGCTCCTCAAGGAATAAATAAAGGTGAAACTAAGCTCCTCCTTCTTCAAATGGTTCTCTGGAAACCAAAATGACTTATTATTTGCAGCTGCAGCTGGAATCTAAAACGGTAGCCCAAGATGGTTACTGGAGAGGTATGTGAGAATCGAAATAGCAGTTTTTCTCAGCAAGAAGCACCTAGGAAAAGACAATGTTCATTTAAATGGAAAAATAGCAGGAATAGTAACTGCAGGCAGTTTTCCTCTACCACTCCTAGGGCTTAACATGGATGCATGCCTCCATACCCAGGAAAGGGTAGGCATGGAGCTCTACACATGGGATCTGTGCCCACCAGCACCATCAGCCCCAAAGCCCAATCACTGCTCAGTCCAGGGAATCACTTCCTAGACTGATAGAGTTGCTACTGATGGGTCCACAGTGAACCTGCAGCTCCACAAGTCACACCATCTGGCCAGATCTGGTGCTTGGGCCAGCAAAAAAAGATCTACCAGCAGCACTACAAGGAATAGGGCAGTCAGCAAGCAACCTCCTCCCTGAGGGGTTGCAGTGTGCGTAAAGATGCCTGCTCTCACCAGGTGGTGTTTGCCTCCAGGTAGCAGAGCACCTCATACCTGTTGCAGCCCCAGCTTGGGCAGCCTCCAAGGCCCAGGATGCCAACAGGCAACAAGGTCACGAGGAGAGCATGCATTAGGGAGAGACGCCGGCTGAGCATGGTCCCAAGAAAGACATGGAGCTGCTGGAGAGAGTCCAGCGTAGGGCTACGAGGATGATCAGAGGGCTGGAGCATCTGCCCTGTGAGGAACGGCTACAAGAGCTGGGCCTCTTTAGCCTGGGGAAGAGAAGACTGAGGGGGGGGGGCGGGATCTTATCAATGTCTACAAGTACCTGAAGGGAGGGTGTCAAGGGGATGGGGACAAACTCTTTTCAGTTGTCCTATGCATGGGGCAATGGGCAAAAACTGAACCACAGGAAGTTCCACCTTAATGTGAGGGGGAATTTCTTCACTGTGAGAATGACAGAGCACTGGATCGGGTTGCCCGGAGAGGTTGTGGAGTCTCCTTCTCTGGAGATAGTCAAATCCTGCCTGGATGCATTGCTGTCTAATATGCTCTAGGTGACCCTGCTTGAGCAGTGGGGTTGGACTAGATGACCTCCAGAGATCCCTTCCAACCTTACTGATTCTGTGATTCCGTGAAACCCAGGATGATGGGCATCACAATTCCCCAGGCATCCCACCAAGGGCGTACTGTCCCTGGGTGGACTTGAAACACCAACTTTTCAGTTAGTAGATGAATGCGCTGTCCTCCTGCACCGCAGGGACACCCCCTCCCCCTCCCCAGGGCTGTCCTGAGGCAACTCTGGCATCATGACAGTCCCTGGTGACGTGGGAATCAGAATGTCTCTTAGCCAAGCCACGTCAGCAGCCCTAGGGAAGGGGATGCTGCCCTTTGCCCACTGCTAGGTGATGTTGGGTGGAGTGGTGTAGGGGGAGGCCTGATGCCTGGGTGAGGGTCTGTGGGCAAATCCTTGCCCAGGATCAGCTCTGCCTGCTCCCGTGGCCCCTCTGACTGCACACCCCAGCAGGGCAGTCAGGTGCCTCATTCTGAGGAGAGCATTTCTTTCACCTTGCTCGGTCCTCCTGCTGCTGCTGGGACAGATGTGACACACACAGGAGTGCTGCACGAGCTGTCAGAGGTGGCCCTGGGAAGGTGTTTGCTCCTGTCCATCGACCCTCCCTGGGAGGGCTGCAGCATAAGGGAGCAGTGCCTGCGGTGACAGTCTCCTGCTGCTCCCATCAACGGCAGAGATGTTGAAGGGGCAGCTCCATGGTGCAGCCCTGGTCCAGGATCAGTCCCAGGTGAGAGGCAATCCCAACTTCCCCTATCCCCCTCCTGTGGTCCAGCAGCAGGGTTTGAATACTGCTTTCTTATGAGGATCTAATGGTACCCAGAATAGGGCTGTGCTTGTCAAAGGCACATCATGGAATAAGAGTGTGTCCCACCCCTCAGCAGATTGTAAGGAGATGTACCTCAGTGGAAGAGCACCTACTTTGAATGAAGGAGTTACTGGGTTCAATAACTGGCATCTCCAGGCACACTTTTATCCTGAATCTCCATCCACCCACCATTGGAGCGAGGGCTGGGAAGTGGACACATTGCTTGGTAGGCTTGTCCTCTGATGGAATGGATGGAACAGTGGCTATTGGAGCTCTCCATGTGGGAAGAGCCCAGCTGCGCCCAGACAACACATCAGAAAACCTGTCCAGTCAAAATGACATAACTATGCAAAGTCTGAGGGAGTTAACTGACACTATTGGGACATGGGTTTTTATGTTGCTACTATTGCAGCAATCTGACCAGAGAGAGAAAAAGGCAGAAGAGAAACAGGCAGAAGCTGAGAGGCCCTCAAGTGCATTCAAATGCCCTCTCAGCAGAGACCACAAGTTTGTGAGACAGCAGGGGTGGTGTGTATAAAGGTGATGGGACTGGATGCGGACTGGGAGGTTATTTTAGCTGTAGTGGCAGGATTGCTCTGGGCATGCAGTCAGGTGCTGTGAGGGCATCAGGTATGTCAGATGCACCTGATCACAGGAGCTGATAGCTCAGAAGAGGGAACAGGGGAGACAGGTGGAGGTGACTGCTGGGACATTGCTGGTGAATCACTCCTATCCCAGCAGTACCCACCAGCAGCAGACAAATAGGCACAGGGGTCACTGTGGGTGGCAGAAGCTGATTCAGCAGCTGGGGAGGTGAGAGAGGGAGCAGACAAAAGAGGTATGTTAAAAGAGGTATGTTAATTGTGAGGTCACTTCTATTACACTTACTCAATTGGCTGGCAGTGGGCAGGCAGGCATCTGAGGCCACCAATGGCATCACAAAGGCTGCCCATCAACAAGGAGAGCTTGGTAGAAGGTGAGAAGGAGGGACAGGTGAAGATGACATTGGTGGGTTTGATTGTGAGATCTCTCCTTTCACAGTAGGCAATGGTTTTCCAGGCCCTGCTGTCACCTCCTGGCTCACTTCTGTGGAGCCACAGTCCAGCTAACCCTGTCACTGTAGCTCTGTGGTGGTCTCTGTGCTTTGGGACCAGAGTAATTTGGCAGAACCTCTGGGAAAAGAATAAACAAGGGCACTCCTGTGGTAAGGAGACTGGCCCTCCCTCCTCAGAGGCACATTGTAGGACCCTACAGAGACTCGTTTTGGCTGAAAACTGTGGTTTGCAGGATGGAAGTGTCTCTGCCAGCAGGAATATACTCCAGCTGGGCTGTTCACTATTCCCGTGCTCCATGGACCACATGCACTTGCAGGTGTCCTGAGATGTGCCCCTTTCCCACTGCTATTTTTTTGGTGCTTTGCTCTCCCTGATCAGCCTCAGGGCACTCCGACACTTGGGGAGTGAAGCATCAGCTCTGGATCAAATCTCCAAAGGATTTTTATAAGAACCAATAGATACCAATAGATGTCGGAAGAGTAGAGGAATAAAAAACAAAGGAAAAGTCAAGCTATTCCTGCTACTGATGGAGGAAGGGAGGCTGGTCTCTAGCACTCATAGCTTTCTCAGCTGCACAGACCTCTCTTCCATTTTTTTCCATCCCAGGTGCGCCCTCCTGGCCATGGCCTTAGGGACCATTTGGCGCCAGGGTCCACTCTCATAGCCTTAGAGTCTTTATGAGGATGTGCCAGAGACTCTTCTGCAGCACCATCTTACCTTGTGTCTGCAGGGGGCAGAGATAGAGTGGCTCCCTCAGCTATGGGGGCCCTGTCCCTTCCCTAGCAATGCAGATCTCTTCCTGGAAGCAGTAAGTGTGCATTACAGTTTATCCCATGTGCACGTCCCTCCTAGGCTGCAAACTCCCTTCCTCCCCCTCCTCTCACTGCCTCGAGACCTTCAGCCCATTATCCCACTCCAATTTCCCCACCAGGAAAACCCCTGGGGCAGGTTCCCTCTGTGTCCCAGGAGGTCAAGCTCTCAGTACACAGTGACTCTCTGGGCACTGGGGATGGTACCCCAGGAGCTGGCATTCCCCCCTCCCCACCTCTGTGGGCCTTCCTGGGTCTGTCTCCCTCCTCTACATTCCTGGATGCTTCCCTGTCTTGCTGCCCAGGAACAAGATCATCTTTGAGGTCAGAGACTTCCCTTGTATCATCATAGCCATCTGTTGGGTCGCCTCTGGGCAGGATGAAGACATCTGAAAGGAGAGGTTGTGGAGTCTCCTTCTCTGGAGATATTCAGAACCCACCTGGATGCGATCCTGTCTAACATGCTCTAGGTGACCCTGCTTGAGCAATGGGGTTGGACTAGATGATCTCCAGTGGTCCTTTCCAACCTCAGCCATTCTGAAATTCTGTGATTCTATGAGAGAGGAGCCGCTGGCAATGAGAAGAGCCCTCCCACAGAGTGGACAAAGGAAGAATGTGCAAGAACAAGGGGCCAAGATGTGTACTGGCAGGGCCATAGGGGAACCGGTGTCTTGCCTACTTCCATAGGGTTGCAGGAGCACATGTGCAGCAGCAGAGATCCCTCTTGCCCAGCTGCATGGTCAGCAGTGCCAGACTCTGCACTGGAACTGGTTGCAGAGACTCCTCGTGTGCTCAGAGACGTGGCAGTGTCTTGAGACACAGCTCCTCAGGGCAAGCTTGGAGCCTGCTAGAGGCCCTTGCCCTTCACAGCACAGAACTAGCTTCTGATCAGTGCTTTTTTAGATTGAGATTTGAAGGGCAGTAGCCTCATCAGGGGAACTAGCAACAGCCATATCGTCTTGCTCCAGTCCTGCTCTCTCAGCAAAGGTGATGCTGTATGGTTGCAATGAAGCATCAGAAGGACCTGGCAAGGACACAGCTCCCCAGATACAGGGAAAGAAGGGGGATGTGGGAGATGTCAAATAAGTGTCCCAAAAGAGTGAGAGACCAAAGGAAAACCCCAAGGTGGCTTTGGGGTCTGGAGGATTCAGTTCCTGGTTGGGGGGGAGAGTTCCGATGTGCTTCATATGTCCACACAGGAGGGTTCCACAGAGATCCATTGCTGTCTGCCAGAGGCATGGTAATCCTGGGAGCATCTGTAAGGTTCTATGACCAAGGTGGTTACTGGGGGGCTTTTGGGGAATGATACACTGGGCATATGATGCTGCACTGCAGAGGCAGCAGCTGGAGCATGGTCTTCCCATGGGAAAGGGTACCAGATCCAAACAAGCTGCAGCACAGTTAAAACTGAACTCCAGCGGGAGGCATCCCCTCTTGTCCGTCCCACTGGAGATGTTTTTGCAAAACTTCCTACTTAGCAAAAGAGAATGCTTTGTAGCAATGATTCAGCTACACTTCTGCTCAAAGAGAAAATCCCGTCATAGGTAGATGAGAGAAGAATTGGAGTGATACTGATACAGTTCTCGCTGGTGCCTACCTTTCAAAGTCTAACCTAAAAAAAATGTGGGAAGGGAACAGGCTTTCTTACTGCTAAGAGACAGGACACAGCACCTCTTGAAAGTGACTTGCTTGGCAGCAGCCAGAAGGCAAAAGGAAATGATAGGGTCGAATGGGAGCAGACAATTGTGCTTGCCCTACAGCCTCTGCTCAAGGCAGGAGATGGCAGTTTTGCTGTCAATGCCTTGTGCCTTTTGGGAAAACAGAGGGGTTTACCCTACTGTATATAGAGGAAAGCTGCCTAGAGGTTTTATTCCAGCAGAAAAATATGCCTGTTGTTCTCCAAGGCTCTTGTTGCTGTGGGATAAGCTGCATTTTGCTTCTTGCCTGCCCCTCCAGTAGCTGTTTGGGGTCACCTTTGCCTTTGGCTGGGCCCAGCTCCCAGTCCTCCCTGCATAGCATCAATCTGCTCYGCCATGCTGCCAGGAATGCTGCAGCTGCCCCACAGCCCACTGACAGGGCACTGCAAGCTGCTGGGCAATGCCCCACGCTGGCCAAGCTCCTGCTCACTGAAGATTTGGAGCAGGGCCCAATGCATGTGGGGCTCAGGCCTGCTCTGCTGGTGGGGAGATAGACCCACCATGAGGACAGCAGTGAGAGTGGCCAGGGTCAAAATCTAGCTCCTCTGGCCCTCCCTCGTGCTGGCTTTGGCTTGCTTGCCTGCGGGTGCCTGGGGAAAGGCCTGGTGACATCACAAAGCCTTTGATGACAGTGACTTGAAGCTGATATCATCCACTGCCCACTGAGCAGATGCTCAATGCCACCCCTCAATCCTGGCAGTCAGCTGGCCAATCTCAGTGGAGGGTGACAGCCAGCACTTGCAGAGATTTGTCCTTGGGAGGGACTGGGACCATGCTCAGCCAGCGTCTCTCCCTAATGCATGCTCTCCTTGTGACCTTGTTGCCTGTTGGCGTCCTGGGCCTAGGAGGCCGCCCCAGCTGGGCCCAGATCGGGTGGGACKTTCTCCCCAGGGAGCTGGAGCAATTGGGCAGCAGCCCAGAGTGTCAGCACTGCTGCCTTCCTTACCCCCTGGACCAACTCTGGCCCTCCTGTTCCCAGCTGGATATAAGCTCCGTGGTGCTTCAGGTGCTCTCTCTGTGCAGCCAAGCCCTGGGACTGCTTGGCGGGCTTTTGCTTGTGGGCTCGCTTTGGCACAAAGTCAGAAGTCACTGGAGACAAGTGAGTGCTAGAGGGGAGGCAGATGGGATGGTGACAGGGTGCTGGGAGCAGGGGACAATACAGGCTGTGGGCCAAGTTTGCTTGGAACAAGAGAGAAAGCCCAGAAGGACCAGAAAGCCTTGGTAGAGCAGGCAAAGTCTGTGGCCTCTTCCCCTAGCCTCTTCCTACCTGCAGGAGGCAGAGGGTGATCTCAACCTCAGAGGAAGAAGTGGGGACATGCTGCCCCATAGGGGTTCAGATTGTTGAGAGGGAAACATACAAGTTCTGCCTGAGGTCTTCTTGGTACAACCTGCCACCTGGAGAAGTGCTGGGATGCTTGAGTTTCTGGAGACAAGGCCAAACCCTGCTGGACAGGTCTGATGCCCCAAGGCCCCTACCTTTTTCATCATGCCCCTGCCCTGTCATTCCAGGAGATGGTCCAGGCTCCCTCAGCACCTGTGGGGACTATCTGCCAGGGCAGGTGCCCCTGCAACAGCTATGATGTGCTCTTCCAGCTGGAGGCAAACACCGCCTGGACAATGAAGTACCTGAGGCACCTGTGTCACTGGCACCCGAAGAGGGGCAGGCTCCAGACACCAAATAAAGAGAAGGAGGAAGATGGGGAAGAGGAAGGGAGGGTTTTCTCCATCTGCACGTACAGCCACCACTCCAGTGTGGTTCCAGGGGTGCTGGGAGATTAAAGGGAATGCCATGAGCGCTGCTGTCCCTGCGCCTTTGGAGGAGGCCGCTCCAGAAGTGAAGAGGGAAGCCATGCGCAGAAAGGTCCCTGTTGCCCACTCTCCCCAGATATTGCACCTCGGAGCTTGAGCCTGAGTGGAGCCACACAAGAACTGCCTGGGTAGGACTCTCTGGCCCAGGTACAGCACCTGGAAGAGTGGAGGTAGCCTGAGTGTGGGCATGGATATTGGATGAACATCAGTCCTAGGCTGATATTTAGGGAAGCTGTGAGAGTGGTGTGCATGTGGAGGTGGGAGGTGTTTGCACTCATGCCTGTCAGATGTGCCCAGGGGCAAGGAGGACTGAACAAGGCTCTCCGTGCCTACAGTGATATGAGCACTGTGTGTTTTGGTGGGTGCTGATGGCACAGCTCTGTCTGCACCAGGTTGTGTGGACTACAAGGCAGCAGCTAGAGCATGCTCTTCCCCCCGAAAGAGACTGCTCAACTCAAAGAAGCAGGTGCACAGCTAAATACGAGCTCTGGGGTGGGTCAGGCCTCAAGGCAATGTGTGGTCCTGGTCATTGCACTCCCCCACCCAAGCTTGCCTGGAAAAAGATCCCCTCTGCAAAAGGTGCTGCTGAAAACAGAAAATTGTGCTTGCCCTACAGCCTCTGCTCAAGGCAGGAGATGGCAGTTTTGCTGTCAATGCCTTGTGCCTTTTTGGGAAAAAAGAGGGGTTTACCC
>NW_028187133.1:3515584-3550319 GCF_003343005.1 Rhea americana | reverse complement strand
GGTGGCTTTGTTGTTCTCTCTGCTCTAAAATGTCCATTGACGGGGCTCAGCTCTATTTCCTGCCCGTGAGCATCTTGTGACAGCTCAGGTGCCTTTCGCCAGCTGCTGCAAAAGGCCGTGAATCTCCAACAGTTCCGCTGTCACATCATGGAGCCCTGTGATAACAGCATACACAAAAATGGCTGGAGATGTTATATGGAGAGGCATGCACTAGCTCTAATATAAAGATTTCACACTTAGGTGTTGTCATCTCAAACCACGTTCAGAAGTTAAACCAAACAAAAATAAAACTCAAAACAATAAAGCAAGTTCTCATCCAATCTCTTCTCACAGAATAAACAGAAATTTACGTCAGGTTGGGCCAGAACTGGAGTGCAACAGCATGTCTACATTAGTGGTCTTGAACAGCAGCATGCTTTTAAAGCGGATTTCCTGCTTCTGCTTTTGTTTTCGTAGGAGAGTGATCCTAGATACATAAACCAGACTCCCTTTGGATGAAAWTGAACTGAAAGATGTGCTCCAGGAATGCATCTAACGCCCTTCAATGGGTCTTCAGTGCATACAACCACACTTGAGCCAGGCTGAAGTTACCCTCCCCGTAAACACACAAGTGTTGATGCAGTTTCAACAATTTTGCAGTTCAGTTTCATTTCTACTGGCCATAGGCTACAAATTTACTAGTGACAAGTATTGGCAGACAATCATTTAAATCTCCTAGCGGAACGCCCACTTGAACAACATTACACCACAAATTCCCTCATATTCTGGAGAAAAAGTTCAGTTAGCAAAGAAGTTAAGATCAACAACCACAAGATTTTTCAAACTCTTACTAAGCCAATTCAAGATTAAGCTATGGATTAAACTGAAAGTGTAATTGATATTAAGGTGGCAGATAACAGATGAGCCAGGATAGATCAGTCTAAGCCTTGTATTCTTGGAAATGAAGGAAAAGAGTTCATAGAGGTGAAGACTGAACTCCTCAAGACGAGCAGATTGACGAGCTCCCAAGTGGGCAATCTGCTCGTTAACTATTAGATAGAGAGCGTGTTCACTGCACCACAAGACCACAATGCATCTCTTTCTCAAACTATAGCTAACAAGGTAATTAACAATGGCATTAGGGATTGAATTTTTCTTGTAAACTGTATATCNTAAATATCCAAGTAAGAACGATTACATCCTTAAAAATCTCTGTCCCTTTTTTCCAGTAATGAAGAGCTCAAAGCAGCCCTTTGTCCAGCACCACTAATCTTCGTGGAAATGCTCTCCAAAGCAGGAACATGACAAACAACATATCATTTAGCTCACCTTAAAGCAGACAACTACCAGCCAGGTGGCTTTGTTGTTCTCTCTGCTCTAAAATGTCCATTGACGGGGCTCAGCTCTATTTCCTGCCCGTGAGCATCTTGTGACAGCTCAGGTGCCTTACGCCAGCTGCTGCAAAAGGCCGTGAATCTCCAGCAGTTCCGCTGGAGATAGAGAGCGTGTTCACTGCGCCACAAGACCACAATGCATCTCTTTCTCAAACTATAGCTAACAAGGTAATTAACAATGGCATTAGGGATTGAATTTTTCTTGTAAACTGTATATCATTAATAAAAAATTATAACAACAGGTACGAAAGCTTACAACACCATCCTACAGAGTAGCTTTTCAAAGCATAAGTGCAATTTGCCCAAGATGTTTGCAGTTCCTTTGTCAAGTCATTTRTTGAGACCATAGATTAAAAAAATGAAAGAGCATATTTTGATTTTGGCAAGTAWTAGACACTAAACAGTCACAAACCTGGCATAACTCCTATCGCCCCCTTACATCTCTATTCTCTGGTTTCTAAATATAATGAAATGACTTCATGAATAGGCCCATAGCATGCAGGCTAACAAAAAACCCTCTTCATATCAAGCATAGAGTAGCCTCTAGGAGAAGTAAAAATGAAGTTTGCAAGCTACAGCTTTCCTTCATAACTTGAAGACAACGTGACAACTTGAGAATAAGAAGTTTATTGATTAGAAAAAATCCTCTAAATACAGTGATTATAGCATTATACAGCAATGATATTTGTCAGATTTCRTATTTTCTTCTTCTGAATTAAGAAATAACTTAGTTATGAAGACACAATGCAGACATTTCAGGCAGACATTCAGATATTAATGTCCAACAGACCAGGAAATAGAACCATCTCCCTCCTACTTTCTTTAAAAGCAATTTGCTTCATTTTCCAACAGTTATATCAAAAAAGAAAAGAAAGGAACAGAAAGGAACAGAAAGGAACAGAAAGGAAAAAAGAAATCAGTAAAGGCCTGAAAAAGCACCCATCATTATGTTGTAATCTGACCTGGATCTAAGAATAAAGTCCTCAGATCTACCAGAACGTGCTGAAGCTGTTAGATAGCAACTCACACTTTTCTCTTTCACTTTTCCTCCCACTTCCAGAAAGTTTCAAGGAAGACAGTATACTTGCTACCATTTCATTCATCAAATTACTAGGAAACACTCAGGAATAATGAAGGAAAAAATAGGCCAATAGTAAAGTGTTAGGAAAACAGGCTAATAGTAAAGTGTTAGGAAAACAGGCTAATAGTAAAGTGTTAGGAAAAATACTTGCATATTGTATTTGGTGTGAGAAAATGAGATGCTATAAGTTTAATCTCCTTTTGAATGTTACTATATCTTCCTTGCAGAGTTTAATCACAYACTTAGAATACGATATTTTTCTTAAACCAAGCAGAATTGTTGTTTCAGATAGCCATGCTAACTTGCTTTCATATCAGTACATCCGGAGAACTCTTCGCACAGTCTCCACATATTTATCATCAGGAACAGGTTTTCTCTGGCTTCCCGGTTCAAGAAATTTCTTGATTGTGGGGATGCTGCTTATATTTGCTTTAAATGCCTRAAAAGTAAACAAGTACATGGTATTTAAAGATCGGAACACAACACAAGAAAAAAAAACAAAAGTTAGACTGATTTGTGTAAGCAGAGGATTTAACTGAAGAGGGCACTACTGAGTTGCAAAACAACCCAAAGACTGTCTTATGCTTAAGGCTTGTGTGAACCAGTCCAAGACTGACATAGCGGTACTTTTTCCCTCAACTTGTGCATCTTTGTGCTGGCGATATGACCTCCTCCGCCGGCTTCACACAATGTCAAGCACAAGGGGATTGCTCTCAAAGTGAACAAAAAGGAAAAAGTCAATGCAATCACATTGGAAGAGACACCATCTCTGCAATATTTGCACTGTTCACGCAGGTGAGCGCTTACTCAAAGTAAGATAACTGTGTGGAYGCTATGAAAGAACATACTTCAAATGTTAGCACTGCCATAAGTGATTGAAGCGATAGCAGAGGAAGAAACAGGAAATACTGAAGCTTAACAACACTGTTACAACTAAAGACTACATCTAAATATGTGTAACTAAGTGTTGCACGTTTAAAAAGCATTGGTTGATAAGAGTCTGTACCATTTACCCAAATGATTTTGGAGACGGTCTCACCTCATCCCCCCCCTTTACACTTCTAAGGAAAGAAGACATATGTTATGGACACAATGTTTACGTTAGCATCCTCACCTACACAGAATGTTTCAGAAAAATTTCACTTTCACTCCTGTGGCAAGAACACCAGGGAAGAAGAATGGGCTGACAGCTTTCTGTATTTCATGGTGCTAATGCTCTTTCYAAGGATCCATGTCCTGAACTCTCTGTCCTTAGAATGTTGAATGGGTCAATAGCAGGAGAATCTCTTCCCCAAAGTGCGATTATTGCTAAGACCAGAGCTGCATTATTTCCTCTACTACTAAGCAGTTCTAGAGAGGTATCATTACAAGTTTCCCCAGTAACAACAGACTCCTCGTGATTTCTGTAAATGATGCTCCTGCACRCGTTTCAGTCTTCCTAACGAGCTTTTCATTAACACATTCATTAACAAATTGCTTGTTGAAATAAGACACAAAATATAGTTTTAGCCAYGGAGGAAGCTCTCTCCCCTTTACTCCAACCTCATGATTTTAAAAAGTAACAAAACAGCCCTCTTCCAACTTGGATTGATGTTGGATGAAGTGGAAACAGTTATCCGTTGTTATTTGTATAAAGTACACATGTGAAACATCTTGTGATCTCAACCATARTTTTCCACTGAAAGGCATCACAGAACTGGTGATTAGATAGAAAAAATAAAAATCTCARCAGGGTGGATTTCTTCAGATCCATAYGTGAATTATTCTAGAAAAGAACACACGAATACACTCTCCAGATCTTCACCTATAAAGGGGCACTTCCTAATGGCAGCAGAGCAGGACTAGAATGAAAGAAGTGACAAACATTCTTGTTTTATGGAATCGTCCACTTGTGACAGACTTTGAAAGACCGTTGGTCATGTTTCCAGCCACGTAAGCGTGGTGTTAGTGTAGCTACCTGTAACCGAGGAAACTCCGAGAGAACATCTGACTTCTTCTCTTCTACCATTAAAATGGCTTCAAGAAGATGATCATCTGCCGTTGCCAGCAAGAAAGTCTTGTCCATGATCTTTCAAAACCTGCAAGTGTTACAGATGAAAGCATCTAGATTTGGACAGAGTCAGCCCTGGATGATGTTTTCAAAATGCTCGGGTACACTTTCCTTCACAATACTTCCTGTGCCTACTCTTCTTCTGACCTTTTTCTCATACARCTGGGCATATTATTAGTCTTGGAGATGTGGGTTCAGTTTCTGCAATCACTGATCACTTCATAGAATATTTATGACAAATTCTCACAGTAAYGAACTTTCTCTTCTTTTCTTCCTTTCCAGACTAATAAATTCCGAATTTTCTATACACARCTACACCTTCAATGGGAAAATGGATAACGTAAAAAGAGATGTGATGAATCTAAAGCTTTTTGGCTAGGACACAAGGGAAATGCACAAGAACTCCAGTGATGTCAAACTTATGACAATTTGCTTATTTAAAAATGTGATAACTTTGCAATGGCAAGTTATCCAACTTTCTTTTTCTTAAAAGACAGGAAGTTACCATACAGACTTTATAGAGGCGCATTCATGTACTTGTTAGATCAAACTTTTAAGTCTAAAGGGATATTTGGATCTTTCAGTCTGAATGTTGATATTGCTCTGCCCATAGAATCTCACTCAGGAATTTCTGCATTTAATCTACCACCTCTTCTCTCATAGTGCTTTGACCTTCCACTTATCCCTCCAGCCTGGTGACAATATGACATTCTGGGTTAAAGTACTTCGCTGATTCTTTTCTGTTTTCTTTGCTTTTGGYAAAACATCCTGCATTCCCACTGTCCTCCTTCTAGAGCAATAGAAGGAAATAATGCTTCTACATACCTTTTCATAGACTGGGAAATACCTGCTTGTGGCCTTTTGGATTATATTGGCATGTTCCTTCTCTTTTTCTTCAGCTGACAAGAAGGGGTATCTCGTCATAAAACTCATAAGGTCATCTGTTCCTCCTACATACATATCAATTCTAAAATAAACAAACAAACAAAACACACACCACCAACTTAAATAAGAAGGCATCTTCAAAGGCAAAGAACTTTCTTAGTCAGATTTGTGTTTGATAGTAAAAGCTGAATATTTTTCCCCTCAAGGAATTATTTTTTCCAGTTAAAAAGTAAAACAAACAAACAAACTCCCAAAAACAAAATCTCAGTCTCACTCATACTTGTAGCATTGCTGTTGCTTCATTTGCCCACTGTCCAGGATTAATTCTAAACAGGATTGTACAGGCATTAAAAGCCTAACTTCAAACAGCAAATACTGATACGGATCTCTTCAGAATCACTAGAAAGAAACACATAGCACCATAAGGTGATTCAGCCTGAACTAGTTTAGTCATCTAGACGAATCCCACCTTCAGGGTTTCAGCTCAGGTCCAAGTGGTGCCAAATAAACTACAGGCCGATGCTTTATTAGAGCACTGCAAACCACTGCATCAAATATTTTTACATAAAATTATCTAATTAGAACAAATCAGTTGCCTTGCATCCAGTGGTAGCCTGTCACTCTTACTGGAAGTTGTGCGCGTCACTGAGGCATGCAAGTGATTCCCTGGGCATGCTAGCTAACAGCTAATTCTAAATGCATCTAAGCTACTATAATAAATTCAAGAAGAATAGTACTGTTACAGTACAGGGCTCTCTCCTTCAGGTCCTTCCCATAGAGGTTGTGCTTTGCTGCTATGTAGTTGAGGATGGCTCTAGTCTGCACCATCTTCATTCCATCAATCTCCACCATGGGCACTTGCTGAAACAGCAGGGCTCCTTCTGAAGAAATGGAATTCACAAGTTATTGCAGAGGATCCACTAACTCCATACCAGATTTTCTGTTGCTTTCAGGAGAAGGTATTTTCTTTTATGGTGAATTTGCTGTGAGCAGTCCTTACATTACACTGGGGAAGATTTTTTTTTTTTAAAAAAAAAAAAAATCCAAACAATCAATATAGTTTGTTTTGCACCACTGTAATTTCAGAGTAGAATTACTGTGGATTAACAACCTCAATTAGAAAAAATGTTCAGTAAGTTGCAGTCTGGACTGTGTACAAAAACTTTTATATAGATATTGAAATACAGTGGAAATAACGACTCTAAAGCATATAAATAAAGAATATCTATTTCTAAATAAATATATAAAAATACATTTCTGTTCTACAGTTTGAAACACAGTCACACATGAAGCACATGTCAGATACCCCAATGTTTCCCTACAAAAAGTATCAAAAACTAAATTAAGACATTCAATGAAGTTTTAGGATAAGCTTTTATAAGTTGTTGAAATCTAGAGCAAGTATGCAGGACCAGGTGAGATGCATAGAAGGGATTACAATTCATATGGTATCTGTATGACACCGCTTTCCTCATTCATGAGGAATCTGATGAATTCTGATGAAAGAATTTCAAATATAACTTGGTTCTTAAATCACTTAAGCAGATTTTTCATCAGCAGGAGGGGTAGCAGCAGACAAGGGAGAAAGAACAACCAGAAAGCCTGGGAAACGTATTTAATCTTTAATTGTGCCTGTCCGCAGTTGGGCTGGGGGGGGGGGCGGGAATCCTAAACAAACCACTGGTCCCATTCACAGTTCTCAGTTTTACTTCCCTCTCTGCTCTGAAARTCCCAAATGCAGTATCAAAACACACCTTATCTGAGGCTAGAGTAAAGCCTACTCACACTTTTCTTGAGGTTTAATCTGGACTCACCTTGCAGGAGCTTCTCATACTGTTCTCGTGTTTCCAGAAACTCTTCTTCAAACTGACAGAAGAGAATAGGGAAGAGAAGGAAATGAGCATCTTGTCACATTTCAAACAAATAGACAAACCTGTTCAGCATCATACAAGAAAGAGAATATACAGCATGGTTCCTTCCATTCCAGGTATGGCTCTGAAGGAGAACATACAAGGGGCAGAAGCACTGACAAAACCTCTTGGTCTGTTGTATTTGGAAGCTCTGCTACGAGTAAGTCCAGWAAAAAACAAACAAAAAAAGGCAATAACAACTGGGGCAAGAATAGTTTAATTGGTATTGGACAGACAATTYAATCTAACACCATTGACCTAAAGTAGTAATACTGAATCGTTGAATAGGGGATAGGCAATACTGTTTACTATGCTATCTTGAATACTTTGTTGGCTRCTAACCTGAGTGATCTGTCTCAATGACAAGCCTGCAGATTAAAATTAAAAATGCTAAAACAAACCTCAACCCCAGCTGCAGCTAATAACCAGCGAATTGCCTCCATTTTGCCTCTTCCGTCAAAGTAGTAAAGTTTAGGTTTTCCAGCCATGTCTTCAAACTTTCTGTCACCTAAAATATRTATATGGAGATAACAGTTTAATAATAATTATACAAATCTGACAGTAGTTGACATGGTARTTCACAGAAATTTRAGTTACTTTTAGACAAAACATTTYAGTAAAGTTTTGGTCCAMACTGATTTGGTTTCATTGTTGCACAGTCAAATCACAGTAACAGTGTTTCATAATTCTTTTCCTTCCCCCATAACATAGGAAGAGCAAATATCAAGTTGCTATGTAGGATATAACGGAGAAAATGAAGTCACCGCTAAAGAAATCCTTAAAATCCTTCAGGGGGGAAGGAAAAAGAAAGCCTTAGTACTAGATTTTCTGTAACAATCACTGCTAAAAACATGTTTCAATCAAAGAAGGGAAAAGGGACTAGACAGATTTTTCAAGTCTGATTGTCTTTTTTATCAAAAAAATGCCAGAAGTATCTCCAGAGTAATTCCACACATACTTAGATGAAGTACGGGAATATGTTTTTAAAAGCCCTCGCTTGTCTTTCTAGCTCTGGTGATCTAAGATAGGTAGGTGATAGGAGATGAGCAAGAACTTCAAAAGAATGGCCCATTTCTTCCGCAAGAATCGACATTAAAATACAAAGATCCAGGTTGTTGTACAATTTACCCTCCTACTGGTCTCATTTCTGACTATTAAGAATCTTTATTGCCAAACATAAGTATTCTATGATGCTGCTTTGAGAGAGTAATTTTAGTTCCTGAATGACTTCATAAACCAGGCATCTTTTCTTTTTTTAAATAGACTAGTGTTTTGGTCTCAGCAGGAGTTGGATTCCATTGCAGAGTCATAAGCCAAGAGAATATCACATTTCATCATACTGGGATACTATATACAGAACTGCCTAGCAGTAACTCCTTACTGCAACTGAGAATGTTTTTCCTCTGCAGGGACATTCTTTGTCCCTCTAATCAACCCTGGCAACCCTGGAATTTAACCCTGGCAAAGGGACTGCTGGCATTAGAACAGTAGCCTCCAGTTCACAATTTTGCAAGAGTTCCTTCATACGCAGAGTGGGAGGGAAAGAAAAAAAAAGACCTTTGAAAGACCTTGAACACAGAAGTAGCACTAGTCAAGGCATCTGCTTGTTAGTTAACAGGCACAAAAATAAAGACACAAAGACTTCAGCTGACCACAAGAATCCAAATGAGCAAGGCTGGTCAGCCCTTCTAGCCAGCTCAGAGGCCTCTCTTTCTTCTCAGTTAGGTCACGGGGAACATGAACGTTGCCAAGTAGCATCTGCACTACTTATAAACAAAAAAAAGTGCGCAAGCAGGGAAAAAAATGGAAAAAGGTATCAGAATGAACTACATAAGCTGCATGAAGAAAACAAAATGAAATAGTAAAAATAAGAAACAATGTAAAGTATGTTTTAAAAGCACAAGTTGCATGTAATACAGGTAAATTCACAAAGGCAGGAAGGGGGAGTCCACGGTGGTTTTTAACCTAAAGTTAAAAAAACTGAAAGAGACAGAAGAGTCGCAATACTTCACTTCACCTTTCCGAGACACACGCAAGGCAGACTAACACACACTTCATAGAAGATAAGCAAGTCACTGTTTTCCAAGCCCACAGTGAAGACAGCAATTCAGCAAAGAGCAAACAGAAGGTAAAGACCTGATGGATGCTTGCCTTTTAAATATGTGGGGATCACCAAGCTTTGAAGCAAGCTGTAGCTCTTTGGTTTCTAAGACTACATCTGCCATGCAGTACTGACAGAGGAAAGAAGTCCAACTGTGAACTGAAATCTGATGGAAGGCAGCATCTTAGGGACAGGGAAGATGGAGCTTTTTCCCCACTCTCTCYGTCAGAAGGAGAGAAAGTAGCAATTAAAGCTAGTTAGGCTCCCCTCCAAAATGGTTATTTTCTCTCTCTCCTCCCAGCTCTCAACTAATCTGATCAAAATCAGAGTTGACTGGAGTTTTCAATAGGTACACTATTAAGCAGAATCAAGCAGGGGGCARACTTCTTCCTGCATGGTGGAGGGCAAAACTATATTTGACCTGTGGTATCATCCCCTTTTATCCCATCAGTGATTTATGAACTCAACTAGCCTAAAAAGGGAAACGACAAGCTTGCAGCAAAGGGAACATTAACAGCCATATAGGCAGCCATTGCTCTCGCGCTATCTGTATGCACCACCAGCAGGTCAGTGAAGACTTGGCTGTCACTTGGTGCATCCAGCAGCCCCCACCCGCTCCTTCCTGCTCAAAGTCACACAAGACCAACTTGGAAGGAAAGTCCCCTACTGAACACAGGGCTGCTAACAGCCTCCTGGGCGACCAACTCCAACCACTGCCACCGGTGACAGTTTCTCCACAGGTACGATGCAGAAAACGACTAGGTCACTAAGGGGAGGATCACCACGCTGGGGGAGGGCCTGGAGGCAAAGAGCCAAGACAAACTGTCACACAGGAGATCAGAAATGCTCAAGTACGCATTTTGCGGGGGTTTTGATCCTTTGACCCGAGATAAGAAGCTCTTGCCTCACGGCCGGTAACACCGTTTCCAACAGCTCTTATCAGCGAGCAAATCCAGCGCGGCCTTCCCGCCCCTTGTCCGTGCGCCAAAAACAGCTCCAGCGGCGAAGGGAGAAGGGAAGAGGCTTCGCGGGCCCGGCCGAGCCGCGGCGAGCGCCCAACGCACCATCCCGTTTCCCCTACCCTGAGTCGAGTCGAGTCGAGTCGAGTCGAGTCGAGCCGAGCCGGGCCGGGCCGGGCCGAGCCCAGTCGCCCGCGCGCGAGGACCAACGGAGCGCGGCGCGCGCGCGCGCCCACCTACCTCCAACGGCAGCACCACAGCACCGCGACCCAGCCCCTCACCCACAGCGCGGTAGGCGGCGACGAGCGGGCGACGGCCAATAGGGAGCCTCAAATCTGCATGTTCCGCAAASGCTGCTGGGCGAAAAGCATATCAAAAAAAGGCCCTCGCCATTTTTCGTAGCCCTGACACATTTCGGAAGGACTGYGTTTGCTGGCCAGGGAAGGAGGGTCTGCTCGCAAATCTGGTCCGGTTTTGAGCGGAAGGAAGGTCACCGTAAGCTGAGAAGCGAAGGCTGCCGTGGCCGTTAAGTACCGCGGCGGCCGCAGGCAGCCTCGGATGTGAGGGCGATCTGGCTGCGACATCTGTCACCCCATTGATCGCCAGGGTTGATTCGGCTGATCTGGCTGGCTAGGCGGGTGTCCCCTTCCTCCCTCACCGCTCCATGTGCGTCCCTCCCGAAGCTGCGCGCTCGGTCGAAGAGGACGACCTTCCCCGATAGAGACGGTACCGTTCATCGGTCAAGGGTATACGGTAGCTGCGCTCCCCTGCTAGAACCTCCAAACAAGCTCAAGGTCCATTTGTAGGAGAACGTAGGGTAGTCAAGCTTCCAAGTCTGCAGACACATCCAAGTGAGGCGCTGCACGTGGCAGTCTGCCATTGTTTTCCAGCCCGCGGCGGCGCTTCCCCGCGAATGCCAGTCCCCGCGCTGCGTTTACTATGAGCTTGCTTCTGGCCTTCGTCGGCAYGAGCAAAACTGGCACTGGCTGAAAGAGGCGCTCTCAGATGCTCGCAAATCCCTTYTTGCACAGTACTTCTTTACATCGATCGTTTTTTGCATTACACCGTTGCTTCCTGGAACTGGGGCGGGGGGGAGGGAGGGAGGAAGGGGGGTAGCAAATCCCATTTAACCTTCATTAACGTTCTTCCGCTCACTGCTAGTCTCTGTCAGTTTATCTTCCCTCTCTTCTTCCATCTGCGAATTCTTGAGGCCCTCATTGTATAGACAACTATCATCTACTTGTAGTTCTCATGTATTTTTTCATAAAAATACTCAACATCTAGTTCGTTTGCTGCACAATTAATTCAAGGCTCTTTAAACACATAGTAAAAGGGCTACCTATGTTGGTTACCAGTTGTCTTCAGCTTCTACTGCCGTGAAAGCAGGGGGAGAAAGTTGAGGAGAGATGACACTTGCAAGACAATACGAACATTTCTGTCCTTCTTCTAAGGTGTTATGCATCTTTTCTTTTAATCCAGTGTTTCTCTTAATTTCGGAGAAGCTTCCGTCCAAGAACTAATAATCTACTAGGCGTATACAAAGCTCACAACATGCTGCTTAAATTACATGCAGACTCAAACCACGTGACCCGTGCACCACTACAGGCTGGGGGCTGACCTGCTGGAGAGCAGCTCTGCGAAGAAGGCCCTGGGAGTGCTGGTGGATGACAGGTTGACCATGAGCCACCAATGTGGCCAAGGCCAATGGTCTCCTGGGGTGCACTGGGAAGAGTGTTGCCAGCAGGTGGAGGGAGCTGATTCTACCCCTCTCCTCAGCCCTGGGGAGGCCTCATCTCGAGTCCTGTGTCCAGTTCTGGGCCTCCCCTCTACAACAGAGACATGGAGCTGCTGGAGAGAGTCCAGCGCAGGGCTCCAAAGATGATCAGAGGGCTGGAGCACCTGCCCTGTGAGGAACGGCTGCGAGAGCTGGGCCTCTTCAGCCTGGGGAAGAGAAGACTGAGGGGGGATCTTATCAATGTGTACAAGTACCTGAAGGGAGGGTGTCAAGGGGACGGGGACAAACTCTTTTCAGTTGTCCCGTGTGACAGGACAGGAGGCAATGGGCAGAAATTGAAGCACAGGAAGTTCCGCCTGACTGTGAGGGGGAATTTCTTCCCTGTGAGAGTGACAGAGCCCTGGCACAGGTTGCCCAGGGAGGTTGTGCAGTCTCCTTCTCTGGAGATCTTCAAGGCCCGCCTGGAGGCAACCCTGTCTCACACGCTGTAGGTGCCCCTGCTGAGCAGGGAGGTTGGACTGGATGATCTCCAGAGGACTCGTCCAACCTTACCGATTCTGTGACCTTGCAAAAGGGCAAGTCTTGAGAGCACAGCTTTACAAACAGGTACTACACATCTGAGAAGGCATCGGGTTTGGGGGTTTTATTTATTGACTGATGTTTTAAAGAGCCAAACTACAGTGCCATTTTCAAAACGTGAATGGAAGTTCAACACTCTAGTCAGTATTTCTTCAAGASTAACTTTTATTTTGGGCAAGAGACTTGACAGAAGTACTGAAATAAACATTTATAACATTTCTGAACRAGAACACTGAATAAACAAGAACCGTTATTTCTTTACGATCTTTTTCGCCATGACAATTTCATCTTCTCTTTCCACATAAGCTCAGAGATGTCCTTTCAAAAAACATTTTCCTCCCCACTTCACRGGTCATCCTCTTCACATCAACAACCTTACCAGGCTAGACTAGATGAGAACGAAATACCATGGAAATGGGTTTTCCGGGGTTCTTTTKTTGGCTAACATCATGGCACTTACTTACACAAGACTTAAGAAAACCTGGATTATAGAGGGGCATGAGTCCACTACCAGGCTCCTTCATTTCCAACAGTCATTAAATGCTACGCATAGCCTGAGAAAATGTAAACAACAGGCTTTTAAAAATATTTTGCATAAAGAYGCTGCTGAATCTTAAGACAAAGTAGTACGTTGCATATGAGAAATTCTCAGATACGCTGCTTTTGTCCAGATTTCAGTACAGAAGTCTGATGCCTTTTCCAGCTATATTGCACACTGACAAAGCACATCATTAAAATACGTAGTCAAGCTAGTCCTCATTCAAACAGGACTTTCTTCCATTTCATCAGGAATTTGCTTGAGCAGAAAGAGCACTAAGAGTGTTGTCATCACACTTCCTACTCTGCAGTTTTTCTCTCACATCAAATCAAAGTTAAAACTAGAACATGTGATTTTGAATGACAAGGTTATTARCTTCTTTCCAAAGTCAAGGTTTTAATTTGGGAAAGGAGAAGATATAYTGAACAACTTTCTACTACTATTTTTTTTTAATCCCCTCACTGAACTAATCCAAAACCTGAATGCTGTATGCAAGGAAATCACTACAGGGCTGATTAAGGTTCAGAAAGTTCAGGTCAAGCCCAGATTCATCCTCCATTACTTTAATGATAGSAACTATTTCATGGACTTAGCAGAAATAAGAAAAAATTAGCAGAATTGCCCAGGCACCTCCAGAGGGCTGCTCTCAGGTGAGCTGAATCTCTCAYGGGGTGATTCTCACTCATTCGCTTCTGCCCAGACGGACAGCTCACAACRAAGAGGCTTGCGCCTGCTAGGATGAATCCAGGCCACAGCAACAGCCTTATGACTTGTCTCCTGCTTCCATTAGTAGGAGTTAAGTGCATGAAACAGACTGACCTAAGCAGATAATTCCTACAGTAGGTAAATTAAGCAATGACAGCATCAGGATTTTTTCTGCTYGGGACCAAGMTCTCCAATGAGGAAATAATCTAGACATAAATCTAGACACTTTTTCTCCTGGTGGAAATAAGTATCCATCTGGTTCTAACACAAAGATAGAGATTTCCCTCTCTGCTTGCCTAAATACACTGCTAGTGTGTGCTTTAGAGTTCAAAATTGCTGCTTTAGTTTATTGCTACACAGCGGCAACACTGCTTTGGAGGCAGTTACGTGTAGTTTGGAATTAGTATTTGTTACAATTCAGTAAGTTGGGAAGGTGGACACACGACATACCCTTGGCACGTACAAATCCTATACACATGTTCCTCTCACCRCATAGACCCTTCCGCTCTTTTTCTGCTATGTACAGGGGATCGCTACCTTGCTGTGGTGGCCATGCAAGCAAGAGGCTGCCACTTGCACGTGCAGACAGATCCCACCAGGAGGATCTCACCAACAGACTTGCCACCTAGCCCCTGCAGAGCAGCCAGGCACAGAGAATTCTATCTGCCCCATCTCACAGATCTAAGATTTGTCCGATTCGTTTTATAAAAAGGAACTCGGACGAGGTTTCCAAAAAGCACTTCTGAAAACTTCTGCAGGAAGGGTTATTTACACACTACAGTTATGCTGTGCTGTTTCAAAACACAGCTGTAAGAGAAGATGCTCCTCCACAGCACTGAGTCAGTTTTATCCACAGGCTTAACTTGCTATGGGAGGAGGTGCAAGAATACCCAAATGCTGACTGTGATCTAAATTTACTCTTTGCCAGTGGCTGAACTCTGGCACCCTTTCCAGGGCAGAAGAAACTCAGCCTGCAGGGCYATATCCYATGGTCTATTACCTTCTAATTCCTTTTCTCTTTTAAAGCCAGTTACTTACTTCTCCTTTCAAAGAACTGCATCAGTTTCAGTGAAATCAACTGWATTCAATTTTAGAATGGTTATTAGCAGGAGCGCGGTAAGGACTCGCTTTTTTTTYCCCAGTGGAGAACTGGGACCTAATTTATGGAAATGGGCATATTCACCTATTGCAAGCGAAGCACTGARGTGAAAAAGAACTGAAGTAAGCTTAAGCTTACTAATTTGCAGCAGCAGAGGGTAGGGAGGGGGCACCTTTTGAAAATCAAGTCAGCTGCATAGATACTGTTTCCTTAAACTCTGCTGCTGGCTATCACTAACACTTTGTTACTCTGTCTGGGCAACCAGCTTTGTCATAGTCAATACTGTGTTAAATATGTCTTAAGATCCTATATTCCCCACYAAGGGAAGAAAAAAAGGCAGAATCTGCTTTTCTTCTCATTAGGAAGTTTAAAATAAATTTCACACAAGTGGATCCCCATTCTATTTCATGGTGAACAMTGCCAAGAAGCAACTCTGAAGCAGGACAAATAAATGCTGTGTCAGAAAACAGATCTCTTGAATACCCGTCAAACAGAAGAGTCCCCCCAGTTTGGCAAAAGCAAAACACAGGCTGGATGCAGCCAATACTACAGTCTAGTCTGTTTCTGCTGCTCGCGTGCAGGCCARATTTCCATTAACCCTCAATGGGAACCAAGAATGGGGCTGGAAAGCTTAGAGAGCAGTCCAACATGAGCCTCGTAAAGGCAAAAATAAATACCAGAAAGAGTCTCCCATTGACTTGGGACTTTCATCAGTCTCCCACTGACCTCAAAGGAAAGGAAAGTACTTTCAGTCATTCCCTTGATGTCAGTATGAAGCAAATGAGTAGATGACAACAGCAGCATGGCATCAAGATGAAGWAGTAATAATTTCAGTAATGCCACATTCAGCACAGCCTTCAGAAAATGTCTGATGAATGCCCCTTCCTCAACACTGCTCTTTCACTGCAATATYGCACTGCTTTGCTTTTTCTACCCACTTTCATAAAAAAATTGAATCTAATAAAGGAAAAGTTAAAATTTTTAAAAGTTCATTATAAAAGTTCATCATATAAAAATGCCTCCCCCGAAGCCATATATACAAAATGTATCAGATTTATGAAAATAATTGGACCCAATTATATAACAATTTTATACAAAAAGGTACAAGACTGAATTCAAATTAATACAAATAAAAATAAAAACTTCAAAGTGTCTCACTCATAGAGGATCTGTTTCTTTTAAATTTACAGGTTTACAAAGTGATATCAAATTGTTTCATGTTAGTCACCATTTCATGGGAAATATGCACAGGTTCAGAAAGTATTTCCATATGTCACCGGTGAGCACCATACTTTGAAGACCAGTCAATTCGCCCATGGATTTGCTGAGCTGGTGGTGGAAGAGGCATTAACCTTTGTGTGCTTTTTGAAGGTGAATTAAATGATGGTTGTCCAAGATGGGGTCCTACTGACTTCAAAGCAGCATAATCTACAAGACAAGAGAAGGTATCAGAGTACAAAGCTTCAGTGAGTACACACCCACATTAAAAACAATAACTAGATGAAGGTCTACAACCTTACTTCTTCAGGGAAGAAGCCTCCTTTTTAAATAGGATTTGCTGATGTGAAACAATAGTCTCAGAAGGTTTTTAAGAGGTTGGATCCACTATTTAAGTGGCAACAGACAAATTAGTATACATCCTTCTGTATCTGCTGTGAATTCCATGCCAGCTCACACCAGTCTCTAGGTTCCATTGAAATATACTCATCAGATAAGAGCTGTGTATAAACCTATATAATTTATTAATCAAAGTAAGACTAAAGAGACTTCATAAAAGTTTTGAAAGGTCATCATGTGCAGCCCTAGTCACTGAAGTATTTACAGAAAACATAAAACAAAAGTATGTACTTTAGTGCTGCATATACGTCATAATTAGAGAAATGAGTAAGAGATCATAGTATGACACTTACTAGAAGATGGATCCACAATTGGCGCTAACTGAACCCTCTGCCCAGCAGAGCCTACTTCCTTCTTCAGAAATGAAGGGATATAACCACTAGTTAGACTGCTTGATCCTATGGGCCCTGAAAGAAATGGCAAAGAACACTTGAAGTCAACACAATGGATCTCTCATACAAGCAAGGCTTGTTACAGGTCTACTGACTGCGGTTGACAAATGCATGCATTGGTGGGTCCTATGCAAGACCAAGCCAGAAACAAGAACTCCACTGAAGTCATTAGAAATCTGTTGATCTTTTATGCCTGTGTTCAGGAGACTGATAACATCAGACTACTATAAAGATGAAAGGAAAATTGGTACAAATTGAACCCCTAGAAGTGTAATTTCTGCTTCTCCTTGACATTCTAACCTTAGAAATACACCTAGTACCTTTTTCCAAGACTTGGCATTCAGCTGGAATTTTTTGGAACTTTCACCAACTACGTTCTGTGAATGCAGTCACTCTTGGTGCCTAAGCTGGATGCAGCAGGTCTGGGGCTCTGACAAAGCTCTTACTGAAGCCAGAATCTATTTACTATTTACTTTAAATCAAATAATAGGGATTAAATACCTGAAATACCAAATGCCCCCCCAAAAAAATAAAAAAGAAAAATTAGTTTTGCTTTCTGACTGAATTTTTTAAGGCTAGAGTTATACCACTACTTTAAGCAGTAACTAATTAAAAGACATCTGATAGATTTTTTCTTTCAAATAGCAAGAGTTATGCACACAGCTAGTTCAGTTTTTTCAATCCAGACCAGCTTCTCCCTTTTGTGACAATAATTTACACAGCAGCTGGGTTAAAAGAATTTGGAAACCTGAAAATATGACTTGCAAAAACTGACAAAGCAAATTAAAGGCTAGTGGAAGTATTTCAAGTTGAACAGAGTTAAGATGTCCATTATTTTATGTATGTGTTACTTCAGACTTTTTGGAAGTGATTAGAGGAAATGACTGTATGTCAGTTTAAGTTAATCTCCAAGTCTAAGGAACATTGATCTTTACTGGTTTTGATGGAAAGAACAGACACAGTAGCAACTATGTTTGGAGATGAAAATGTGTTAGAAATGGGTGACCCAAGATATAGCTGTCTGGAATTAAAAAGACACCACCTACTAGCTATTCTCACAGTGTTATGCACAGCTTCTTACCTGAATTCATCCTGTTGATACTTCCTCCCAAACCTGAAGCTTTCCCAGGGAAACCAGAACCAGGCCAGGGATTAGATGGAACAGACTCTTTGCTTGAAGTGGACACTATGCTATTCCTTGTGCTTATTCCTACAGGAAAAAATGAAAAAGCAAGTTTATCATCTGAAATCTGTTGTTATAGAGGCTTGCATGCAGTCAGTGTGATGCACAATCTTAGCGAAGTTGTTCAGTTCAGTGAACTTAACTAAAAGTTTTTCACCCTACCATGCTGACTCTGCATTACTGCCTATTCCTCTCATACGTTCTGCTGTGAGCATCCATAGGTCCTGTTCCTTCAAGTATACTAGCATAAAGGTTCCACTGGCCTCAACAGCTGTTTATGTAAAGAGCAGGATCCTTACACCAGCACATTTACATTCACAGATACTCTGAAGTCACAGGTGGTGAATCTTGCTACGTAAGTGAAAATTATGTTTCCTGTTAAACTATCGTGTCACAAATTTTAACTTAACAGTGACAAAATACTCTGAGAATAAATAAGGGTAATTCACTCTCATAGTTTTCATATTCTTCTTTGGTGCCTCTACTGAAACCAAGGAAAGTTTTTCATGCAGATTTTGCAAGCAGTTTGCAGAAGAGTTCATGCGTCACATACTATTTGTATTTGACATATATATACACTATATTTAAGTAGAGTATCTATCATGGAAGGATGTGTTCAAAGTTTGTGGCAAAGCAAAAGCAGAGCTGGGATCACTGGATTTTACAACCTTCTTCAGTGGCACAAGTATTAGCTACCAAAACTCTACTTCAATAGTCCAGTTTTGAAAGTGTCTGAAATGTTAAACACACCACTTGCACTTCAGGAAAAAAGACTCACTCCATCATTACATTCCCTTCCTATTAACTAAATTTCAGAATATTTACACAGCAAGTTAATGAATGGCTACCAGTGGCTTTACAAACAAAAATTATGAAAGAGGATACATTTTTAAGACAGCTCATCTTCCATACACAGAGCTATGCTCCCCACATCCTGTACTAGATTCTATCCCAGTACAGCAGAGGTTACCAGGAGGACAAGCATGTGATTCCTCTAGAGACACGGAGTTGTAATCTGTTTAACTCCAAGCCACAGCAAAGTGTATTCCTACTGGCTATCATGTAGCATTTGCTGTTCACAGTATTATATACTCATGAAGTAAACTGAGGGCATTTTTGTCCTTCTCCAGTCTAGAAGATTAGTCTTACCCTTCTTTGAGAAGCAGAGAATAATTTGGCTCATTAATGGATGTTTTCTAAAACACTTAAAATAAAAAAAGTATCTAGTAGAAGAAATGCCAACAATCTTATCTTTTTCTTTTAAACAGGGTTTACCTCAGTTTCCAACTTGCTAAAGCGTACTTTGTATTACAGTCATTTACACTAGCAGGAAAGCTCTTGCTTCCCCCATTTTCCTTAAGCAGTACTGCTCCTCTACAAGTTCAAAGGAAAAAGCTTAATGTATTAATGGCATTTTCATTGTGCTATTGGAATTATAGGAAGAAAAAGAATACGCATTTTTTACTAACCAGGAAGATACCTAGAATGTCTCAGGTAGTGCTGCTTTGCTGCAGAAACTCGCAATGTGGGAGTGTCCTGGCTTGGAAAGGTAGCATGCGAAGGTGCACTGCTGCCAGAACCTACAGCATCCGAAGGCTTCAGATCCAAAATGCTTTCAAATCTATAACCCAAAAAGTGCTACGCTTAGTCCAACACTTATAGCATATGTTTATCCAAAGTCGGCCTTCTCTCCTCCATCCCATCTCCAGGAATCATTTCCTCATATTGTTTGCTATAGCATAAACACACAGACAACAGGAAATATTTTCAGCACTGAAGCCATTTAAGTGCTCCTGAAAATCAGATTTGAGTTTCTAGTTAAAGTCTCTTTGTAAGTTTTTATCTACTGTGTCTGATCCAATGAAAGGGCATTTAGTCTCATCGAAAACAGCTTAAATGTGTGGAATGTGTTAAAACAGTTCATATATGAAGTAGAAAATATATATTCACAAATTAATTTGGGAAGACTTAAGCTAAGCATGATTTTCAGAGGGGAAAACGGACATCAAACTGTATAGAAAGACACGTAGTCTATGAAAGAATATTACGCAACAAGAAACCAAGACAAAGTAGAAGAGAGAAGCTGCGTCCTTTACTAGGCTGGATATGTGTTTCCAGTAGAGATCATAAAGAGCAAAGACAATGAAAAAGCAGGTGAAGTTTGAAGAAATGAAAACAAACAGCATGCTACAATGAAACTTACCTACAAAGAGTTTCATCACTCTGCCTCTTCTTGTTTTTCAAGTCAGCTCTCATGAGGGAAGAGTTGAAATCAAGATCTTCTAAATCATCCCAGGCTTCAGAACTCTTCGCTGTTCTAGCAAAATGCCCCCATCTTCGCCTAGTTTTTGGCTGAAGTTCACTATTTATGTTCTCGGCACCATCAGATATTTTCTGTTACAATGATTGAAAAGAAACAAACCCACACACTTACACCACAGATGTAAGGATATATGATAGAAGTGGAGAGTTGTTTTTTTTTTTTTTTTTTTTTATATCTCAGAGAATGATAGACTTATAACAATAGAAATCTAACCTTTGATTTAACATACTAAGAACACAATCTGCAGCCTGTAGACTATCCACTGTCTTTTGCATTTTATCCTATATTGAAGCATCTTGCACCAACAGGAGAATAAGTTTATGTCTCATTTCCAATTCTATTTGTCTTTCACCATACAGCTTCCAAAAAAGTTACCTCATATTTGATCTTTATTTTTGACCCATCTTGCGAGTGCAAAACTGCATGCATGCTCATTTTTCCACCAGCCTAAGCCTAGGCATTTTTAAAATGCTTTTTTACTACAGTACATAGCAGGTGCAAATTTGGGTCTCTTTAGTCATTTAAGTGCACTGTACATTTTAACTTTGTGTAATTTGGCATATGCCCAGCACACACCCTATTTAAAACCTGTCTCTTAGCAGAAGCATTCACATTGTATTTTATGCATGTCTTAGGAATTCAGTCTCCTTGCATAGTCAACAGAAATAGTAAGTTCTTATTTTGAAGGAAAAAATCTATTGCTCTCCATTGCCTGTAGAAAAGATCAGTGAGACTATTCTTAGTTAATCATTTAAATTAGATGCTTTAAATGGACTAAGGGAATAAAAGGACTCACATATCAAAACTATTTAGCCTAATACTTTTCTCACTGAATCAGTCTCATTAACATTCTGTCCACTCAGTAAAATCAGTGTCCTCCTTTAAATCTTCTTTATAATAAAAGGACATATAAAATAGCTTTGAAACAAGAAATAGATCTGCTTGTTTTATGGCAATCAGACTGAGATTTCAACAGAACAATTTTCAGTTTTAGCTATTCTTTATTCACATTTCCTGTCTATTTAGTAAAGCACAAGGATTTATGCAAGAGAACAGGAAAAAAAAGAATGCAATTAGTGATAGATGAGGCAACAGCTTCAGAAATATATCTTATGTTAAACTGACCTTTACCTGTTGAGGGACCTTACTGTGAATTGCAGGCAGCAGCACCTGGTTCGACTTGTCCTCTCGTAAATGGCTACTGTGATCAGCTCCAGAGGTGTCCATCTTATATGGATACATCAAATGCTGAGAAGGCTGGCTTTGCTGATATGGCCTTGAAGAAACACGTGTGTGGGGTTTTGGAGGGGGTTGTGCTGGAGGGACAGGTTTAACATGATGCAGAGCCGATTTATCATGGAGTTCCTTCTGTTTCCCCAGTTCCTGAATGCCCAGGGAATGTCCAACTTGGAAGTACGGGTATCGAAGTGCCTAAAACATAATGAGGACATCACGATTCAACTTAGGAAACCAAATTTTCTACCTTACCGTAAGGAACAGTACAGTGTAACTTTTCTTTTTCAATGACAGGAAGCAGAGATAACATCAGATTCTAGTGAGCTTAATCCACTTCAGAATTACTCAATAGTGTTGTAATGATATAAAATTCCCAATAGATACCAAATTATTAGATCCCCTGCTGACTTACAGAAAAGGAAAATGTTTCCTAGAATTGAAGAAACTTAACTATAGGTATGCACCAACTAAAGACACATTTCACTATAGTAAGATGAGTGAGTGGGGGGTAAGTGGTATATGAACACATGCACACCTGTCATCACAGCATCAGAAATTAAGACTGGAATGACCCCAGAGATCTTATCTCTCCCATTCTCCAGCCCCAAGACAATATGAAGTGAAGTAAACATACTTGTTATGAAAATTGGTCTCTCTCTTTTTTGGAAGACAAGTTGGTAAAAATATCTTTGTCCTGCTTCACAAGTAATTAAGCAAAGCCAACTTGTCTTTGCCCAACTTACTCTTTCAGGTGTACTCATTCTGTCTTCCCAAACAGCTTTCACTCTAAAAAATTTCTAAAAACTCAGATTCATTTCCGTGGAACTTACTGCAAAACATATATTAAGAACTGCTTACTAATGGCTCTGAATACTAAGTTAAATTCACCAGTTTTGCTCTTTCTCATCTCTGAAGGTTCTTCCTCTATTTTATCTTTTACCTGCTTTAATTAGCTTTAAAGCTTTTTATTACAATTTGTTCTAAAGGTCTGATACAACCCTAGAGGTTCAAACGAAGTCAAGACTGGTACTATCAGAAGTCAGAAGTACCCAAGTCAAGTCACATTTGAACCCAAAGTCACAGCTGTTTGCAAAAAGTGCCCTATTTATTCCATTAGTTGGGTACTATCTCTATAGTACTGATGCCCCAAATCAATAGCTACTGCCACCAACATCAACCAGAATATTATACCAGCAACACTGATGACCCAGGATATGCTTATGTATGGGATGCTGGGATACATTTACAGTGCAATTAAGTTGAGACAGCCCTGCAAATTGCTCTGCATAAGCTAGCTTTATCCAGGCAACATACAAATCAATTGCAATGAAAGAACGACATCACAGCTTCAACAGGGGCTATTCTCCATGCTTTACACCTTTACTCTGTTGTTATTCACAAGGACTAGGTTACTTGTAATTCAGATGTACTTATACACACATTGCAGTCATGCCTTTGATCATTTGATCACTGAGGACACACCCCACCCAACTGATGTTGCAGGCAATGGATTGATTATTCCTCTGTAATTACTCCAAAACATTGTTCTCCTGCTTCTGCTTATTTCCTAAATCGGGACCTTCTCCTAAGAGCTGGGTCCCTGAGCAACCATGAAATGACAGCCTACAGAGAACTGACTTGTGGTGAAAGGAAGAGTCATATGCAGAAACAAAGAAACAAAAAAAATCTTCAAACCTGACTAGCTGTTGGCCGCTTTTTGGGGTCCCATTGCAGCATGTCTCTCATGAGCTGCACTGCTTCACTGCTGGCATTAGGTATGAGGGTTTTTAGGTTGTTAGGTACACATTGAGGCCAGCGAAAATTCATGGAGGATGCAAGTTGGTAGCCTTCAGGCCAGTCATTCTGGAAGAAGATTATTGATCACAACGCTCAAATGTAAAACATCATAGCTAAGTACACTAACATATGTTTTCCTATCGAATAGTAGATTTCATTCAGCTATCTCAGACTATTTTAAAGACTTCACCAGACCTCGAATCTCTAGAAGAGGTAACAGTCTTGCTTTACATCTACCAAATCAAAGACACAAATGAGATCAGCAGATAGAAGTCTTGTCACACTTCTGATTCCTAGCCACTTAAATTAAAACAAACATCAGTGTCCAAGAGAAAAAGTGAAATTTCACTTTCAAAACAAATCCCACTAATGACTTTTTTTTTTTTTTTTTTTTTTTTTTTTTACTGTTTGGGGGTGTATTTCTCCTCTCCTCCTCTAACCTCCATTTTTTAAAGCATAACTATGTAATGTTTATTTCACTGAAAAATATTTTTAATATATTTTTTCAGACCTGAGATCAGTGCCATACAATAACAGTAAGTGTGAAAATTGATAATAAATGTTCCATGCTGTACTGCAGAACAGCTCTGTGCGACTGTAGTGTGGAAAGGGCACTGTAGCTACCTTCTTTGGTGTTCCCAAAACTTGGCAAATCTTGAATATAGTATCAATTTCACTGGCGCCTGGGAAGAGTGGCCTCAGTGTATAAACTTCTGCCATTATACAACCAACCGCCCAGATATCTATTGGGGAGCTATAGCTGGTGGATCTTAGAAGGACTTCAGGAGCCCTGTACCTGTAAAAGAAAAAACAAAAGTAACAACAACAAAAAAAAACCCTAGAAACAAATCCCAACAATCACAGTTCAGAGTCCTCTTCATAAATGAAACTATTTGGACCTTCATTTGTTGCAAAGGACAAACATCCCTTAAGATGCTCTGATCTTCTACGCAACGTTAGATTTTTAAAAAGTAAGAATTAAAACCTATGTAAGCTCTTGTAAGCTCCCTTATGAGAGAGCTGACATGCAGCCTTCTCAGCCCTTGCCACCTGCCTTCTCAGTGCCCCTCTTTGTTCCAATGCTGCTGCCATTTGTAATCTGTCTTGCACTAACTGAAACTTTTCAAATTAGCTAAGGTTAAATAAGTTTCATAAAAAGAAGGTGTCAAAAGTGGTATTACATTTAAAACATCACTTCTTTAAAGGCTTGATTACAAGACATGCAATTTCATACAACGTAGGTGAATACCACACTTACTTACCATCTTGTGGATACATAATCAGTGTAAGGAGGTCTAGATCGGATTTCTCTGGCTAAGCCAAAGTCTGCTATTTTCACGAGTTCTGGTCCCATGCAAAGGAGGTTTTCAGGTTTCAAGTCTCTATGAAAGAACCCTAAAATTCAAATGAAATATAGATGTGCACTGCAACATCATATGTAGCAGTAGCTTTAGTTTTCCACCTGGATTCTTTTGCTTTAGTTCTTACTGCTAACATTTGAATAGTATAACACCGAAGTTCAAAGTCTTACATAATCAGAGCTAGACAGTATAATAATTGTTTTGTCGGACTGAAGAATAGTATATACAAGTTGACCATTTTACAACAATCTAGAGCATTTAGTCAGGTAGCTTTCTTTCAAGTGATACCGCCTTAAAGGAAAGTTAAATCTACACCATTTTAATACTAATTCTATTATAATTGTGTTGGAAACCATGCAACGAATCAAAAAAATTTACTTCAAAGTTTTTTTTAAAACAAAATAGAAATAAAAATAAATGAATTTGGGTTTTTTTTTGCACTTTAAAGCTTTTTTTTAAATTAGCTGGAATGCAATGAAACTTTGTCACTCAGACATACTATTTTAAGTGCATCTTAAAAAGGATGTGCATTTTATACATGTATCTGTGTGTACCTTGAGGAGAAAGAGAATAATTTTTTTAAATTATTCTGATCTCTGGGGACCTCTAAGTCTATCAAGAAATGTGCCTATTAACATCAGATAAGTTTTAGAAAGTGGTCAGCAGCTGTTTTTAGAAAGTAGTAATCAGTAGAAAGTAGAATAGGAACTAAGCAAGCATCCAAACTAAAATATCAGGCAGCTAAAAAATATACAGACACTTGCTCTCTAATGACTTGCTCAGTATCTTCTGCAATCTGAAGCTCTACCGTAGTACCATTCTTTTGATCCCTCCCTTTAATAAAGGTACTGAAGTACTTGTTAATGCATTCATTTCAAAATTTATACAGATGCTACCTTGTTTGAATTGCAAATGCTTACAGTTAAAACAGCCTACCATGCTTATGGATAAACGCAAGTCCTTGCAGAATCTGATACATAATGTTTCTAACTGTAGATTCTGGAAACAGTTTGTTTCTGCAAGAACAAAGAAGAGGAAATGAATGCTAATGATTAAGTTAATGCATCAGCTTATGCAAGCTCACGAACCAAAGGTTAAAGCTAATAATAATAAAACAGTGACACACATTTTTTGTGTGCTCTGATACATGTTATTTCTCCAGCAAAACGTATTTTGTAGAACTGCCATATTATACTATGTTAGACTATGGGGGGACAATGAGTTAAGAAAACAAACAAACAAAAAACAAAGAAAAAACCCACACAACAACAATCAAGAAAACTGGTGAAACTGTACAAACTTTAAAATGAGAAGGGCATCACGCATGTTCCTCAGACAGCAAGGGTTCATGTTAATTAAGTATTTTTCTTGCAGTTTCTTCTGTGCACTTCTTACTTTCTTCTAGAGGCACTTACAGACTACATATTTGACTTCCCTACGGTATTATCTAACAGCTCTTTCCTGGAAAGATTGTTTCCTGGAAAAACAATTTCTCAAGGCCCATCTGGATGCAACCCTGTCTAACATGCTCTAGGTGACCTTGCTGAGCAGGGAGGTTGGTCTAGATGATCTCTAGAGGTCTCTTCCAACCTTACTGATTCTATGAATCTATGAATCTCCCTTGCCTTCAGTGACCAGAGGCTGCTGCTCTTACAACACTTGGACAAGATCATGACAGCAGGAGGTTTTATGACAGCCCCTTTTTCTGGGTTAAACAATCCTGTACCAGATGCCTCTGCACATTCCAGAACATAGTAGAGAGGATTTTGGGGAGATCAGAGACATTTTTAATCAGAAAGAGTCTAATAGTGAATGAAGAAGGAGGCCTGAGCCTTCTTCAATTTCCTGAACTTGATTGCTCTAAAAAACACGATCATCACATATTTTACAAGTGAGATCAGAGACTAGAGGCAGATTTTTGTACTCGCTTGTTTTTTAAGCTGCAGCAATAAAAGAACCAAGTTTCCTATCAGTCCCTTCCAACAAGGCAGGCAATTTTAACTGACTTAAGTAAGTCTCCTTTTCAAAAGGTTTAACTTACAGAATGTCTAATTAATTTGAGCCTATCTAAATGGTAACACCTATGATACATAGCATATTTTCACAAGCATCTGCTTTTCTAATTTTCATAAGGAAGTAGAGTACATCAAGCATTTCTAAGAAATTTTGTGATAAATCCTAAAGACACTGGCTTGTATTTATAAACTGGAATAATTTTCAAGTTCATCCATTTCATAGATTTAAATGACGATTGTTAATTATATGTGCAGAGTTTAGTGAAAGTTGTTCTATATTTGGTTATGTATAATAGGTATTTGTATGTCTAAAAATGTATTTTACAAAGTACTGACACTGAAATACTGTAATAAATCTTAGCTAAACAAAGTAAGATTATTCTCCTCTCCTAGGATTCTACAGTCCAGAGAAATTAAAAGCCTTCTTCAGAGAACACTTCAAAGCAGGTAGAAAGCAGGTCTTCAAAGCAGACCTAGATTTTATTGAGAATGTTAACAGTTCAAATTGTAAGACAAAAGAAAAAAAAAAAAAGAAAAGTTAGAAACAATCCAGAATTACGCTCCTCACAAATAGTATTTCAACTTTTTTCTTTTTTAAAAAAAGGCAATGATACAGGAATAGGTAGTGATACCTGCCTCTAGTAGAAAAAGTGCTGGTGGTTTGAGCACTTACTTAGAAATAAAAAAGTCCTAGTTCAATGCCACCACAGCCTGAGAGATGTTAAAGCCCCCAACACCTAACTCTCAAAAGAATACCCTGCCAACCTGTCAGACTAATCTGGGAAGAGATATTAGAAACTTTTCCCGCGCGGTTTTAGCATACAAGTGGGGAAGATTAACTCAAAGGAGATGGCCACACCTCTTACTGTAGCTCACAGCTTTAAGCTATAGCAATCTTAGCCTAAACTGGTGACTCAAAGTCCTTTGAGAAATAACAGGTATACTAAAAATAAAGAGCATGAGCACATTACACAAGTATTGATTTATTAAAGGAAAGGGTGATGCTCTTACATACCTTTCTTTCATTAACTGATAAAGGTTTTCCTTCATATATTCAAACACAAAATAGAGATGATCATTTTCCCTGATTACTTCTTTCAGCTTTACTACATTGGCATGGTTTAATTTCTTCAAAGACTACAAGTAGAGAATACAAAAGGGATTTTACAAGAGTCTTACTATAAGAAACAAAAATATTTCACTGATGCAGATGACTTATCCCCAACAATTATTTAATTTTTGAAATAATCAGCTCTGAGAACAAGAACAGATTTTCAAATACTATCAGTTATATATATATATAGTATATATGTAAAATGCACTGACAGTCTTTCAAAGGCCAACTATCTGGCACCATAGTAGGAATGAGAACAATTGCATTTTCTCTGTATGTAACTTCCCACTGGCAGACTTCACATTCTTCTTGTACTCGCACTGGTGATAGTCAGGTTGGACCCAGGACCCCTGGAAATTCTCCCCCAGGTCTTCATCCCCCCCTCTTTACAGACTTTCAGCATGCTCTTCATTCATTCTTGCTGTAGCAGTAGAGTAAAAATACACGGTGCTGGAAGAAAGTGGCCTCTGCTTTCTGCATTTGTTTACAACAGCAATAGCAACGATTTGAAATCAGGAGAGATCCTTAAAGCACATACCTAAAGCTTTCATGGTGGCAGAACTTCAAGCTAAATGTCTCCCCAAACCAATTATCCAGAAACAAAAACAACTGCATATGCAGGGGTTATTGCTGAGCAAAGGATATGTGCTCTCATGCCCTGACAAGCACACACTAAAGCGACACTAGGCTTTGTGATAGGAAAAATATTATATTTTGTAGCCTGCCAGGAGATACTTTACGATCCTCTACTGCAAGAATGAAGCAGCTCTCTACAATCAAGTTTCGGGTTCTTTTGTTTTGTTTTTAATACAACTAGAGAATAGCATCTAGTTCAAATACTGAAGTGCAAAGCCAGGAAACAGAACTATTAGTGACATATTCCGCAGCTCATTCTTGGTGTACTTCTTGATACAAGCGGTAGAAATGCAGAGAGGGCTTTTCTAAATTAATTTTTAAGTCAACCATTGAATGAAACCAAGTACCTTAACCTCTCGAAGGTTCATGCATTCCTCCCAGGAGTAAAACTTTCTCTTCATTCTATAACAATAGAGAGAAAAACAGTAATATATGGTTAACACCAGCTACAGTCTGAGATGCACAAATCTCCTTACAGCTCGGTGATCCAGTTTCACCATCTAAATATAAGAAGTCATAGTACTTCCCTTGTCACAAAACCTTTATATCTCTAGACAAGGTACACCTGAGTAGAATTAAGAGGCATTATTATTATACAAGATTGTGTATTTTGCACATTTTGCAAAAACATCAGAACTTTTAACCAGTCAGGACATGCTATTTTTCATTCCAGTACACGGACTGGTGGGCTGGAATCATAAAAAGTGTGAAAACAGTTATGAACAAATCAAATTAAGTAAACAGTTATGAGCAAATCAAATTAAGTTTTGAAACAAATCTACAGAAGACTGAAGTCAAATTAAATCACTTGACTTGGTCTCAATTTCATCATATTCCTCCTGCTCCTCTCCCCTGTATCTTGAATTCTTTGTAAGTTCCATAGCTTTCTCCTGGACAGTTGCATTTCTTCAGTTTTCAGTGCTCCTCCCTACATTTCTCTCTCTGTCTTGCTAGTTATAACTATTATGCCAACTGCGTTTCAAATTCTGCCCCTCCTTTCAAGGCATTAAGAAACACTGCTCTAACAGGAACAAACAGTTTCATGGACAAGGTATCTCTGTATTTTGTCCATCCTGCTCCCCCCCACTTCAGAATGTAACTGTGAACACATTATTTGTGCATAAAGTGCGGTCATATTTGTTCAAACTCAATGTATTTTGACAGCTCACATGCCTCAGTTTTCATAGATGGTTCTATGCTTTAGGACAGACAAAACTGTCCTGTATCTACACACACACACAGCAAAAGAGCTTTGGTTAAACTTACAAAAATACCTGACTGCTCAGAGTCCGGATTTCAGTTGGAGTTGCACAACTCCTGAAGATTTGATTCTTTGATTCTTTGTCTAATTTTAGTAAGAAATCAGTGTTACTTTTTATTGAATGAATTTTCCAATTTGAAATCTGCTCTGAGTAGCTTAAGATTGACACCGTTTCTTATTTCATGTAGTGTTTTGTATGTTTTTGAGTTGAGTTCTCTGCAATTATTGTCTTGTGCTTCCAGCCACCATGCCACATTTGTTCTTAACAATGGACTGGAATTGAAATGTAAACTAAACAAGCATCTTCTTCAACTGCACTGGTTTGTTCTGAAAGTTTGAGTTTCTACCATAATGCAAAACAAAAATCAAGTGCCTCTGGTAAGGTTTGGAACAAGAAAAATATCCTCAGCATAGAGAATTTATAAAGTCGCTGAAGCCTGCTATTGACTGCTCATACAAAACAACATTGTACTGAACATTCTTTCAACAAGCATGCCCCTGGGTCATAGCCGGTATTTCAGGAAAGTGCCTGCAATACTTTGTGTGTGTTTCTTACCATAAGGACAAATTTGCCATTTATAAACTGAGGTCATTGCTGAAGCAGCAGAGAAGGAATGAGAAAATTAAATGGATTTCTCAAGGAAATTAAAGAAAAATTTGACCTTAAGAGAGCGTATGTGTTAGAATATGAAGACATAGATAATAGACAATGAGATCCAGTGTGTTAATTATTGCTGCAGTACTGTTATCAGACAGGACATTAGACCATGAAATCTATGTTCCATTTAAGTAGCAGGGAAGGGGCTGTAAATTCCAAAACATCACTGCAAAATACAGTATGTAATATAGATAACGCATGTTTGACGGCATTATTATCTGAACGCTATTATGCTAAGTCTATGTATCTTACCCTCTTTATTCCCTGTATGACTTTGGAGGATGGAAGAAACTCCTACTGTGGTAGCACATAAAGCTCAACCCCAAATGTGTATGCTGCATAGAATCTGAAGTATGCCAAGCAGCATAACCAAGAAATGCAGATGGAAGAATGGAAAAGTCTGGACTATATCCTGTTCAGTAAATGAAGATACTTACTTTTTAATGGCTATTAGCTCCCCGGATTCAATGCTTCTCCCTAGAAGGACAGAGCCGTAGGTCCCATCACCAAGCTGTCTGATAGTTGTGTACCTATTCATGATGAGGAAACTTTAGCTGCAAGCGCATTTCAGTCCTTAGTGTTTCTTGTGTTTCTCCTCCGAGTGTAACCAGTTCTTTCTGTGGCAGCATAAATACAGAGCACTCAGGACATTGTGAATAGTTGCGGGAATCATGTTTTCAAGACTTAGCCTTTGGTCTGAAAGCACAGAACATAATCCATTTGATTTCTGTATCCTTTTGAGATTGCTTGTTTGCAGTCTCTATTCTCCTCCAAGAGACAGTTCTTTTAAGCTACACACAAACACTTGTCTTGACTTCCTATCAGAAAGGGACAGCTTGTGTTTGGATGTAACTGGGCATGTTCCCCACTTTCCCTCTTACACCAGAGGCACTTTATAGGAAGCATATAGGCAACTCTTAACTGTTACCGGAAGCAGAAGATGAAATCTCAAAGGTTAGAAAAAATGAGTCTGTTATCAGAAAAATGAAGCATGGTAGTAAGATAACAGCATTTACTCTAGCCAAATTATCAAATTTGTAAGTCACCACCTCACAGATCACACTGTAATCAAAGTAAATCAAGGTAAAATAAACCAATTTTCCTGACTCTAGAGAGCCTGTCCAGAGACATAGCTATATGTCTTCCCTTAAGCAAAATCTTTATAGTATATATAAGAATATTATATTTGTGTCAGATAAGGTAAAATTTATTGCAGGAGAGTAGTCCTGAAGCTCTCTTTACAAATAATAGATATATCACATTATCTATCAGACCCTTTGTCCTGATTGCATGAACAACAGAATGCTAGACATAATAAGAACTTTCTTGCTTTGTTGCTAGTATTTCCTATGCTTTACATCAGTTCTGTTACAAGGAACAAACGTGATCTATGCTGTGTAAGCTAATCACACATTTTGAATAAAGCAGAATTCCCCTGTAGTCTAGGTTTGGTTCTTGCTTTCTTTCTTTTCCAATACTGCAAGGAGCACAATATTCACGGCTAGTGACTAAAAGGTCACTAGCCTTTTGTAATCCGTGCTTCAGCTACACTTCAACATTCTTCTACAGCAGCCTTAAACCCCTGCCTTTATCTTGCCTTATTTGGCAAAATTACAATTTTGAAAGTAATAGGACGTTACTTGAACTTTATAATTGACATCAACACAGAGCCACAATTCTGCTGATGGAAACATCACTATGAAACGTACTATACCATTAACTGAAGGTACTAGGAGTGAGAGATGCTACCAAGATTCATCTTTCAGTTTTCTAAGTCTATTAGTCCCACCAATACTGATATGGGAACAGAAAAAAACAAACAAAAATCAGAAGTATGATGTCAAAACACCATCTGGCAATTTTATACATCATGTACGAAAAAGAAACAACAAGTCTCTCACATTTAAACACTGGGAAACATCCTCTAGCACTATCAATTTCTCTCCACATCCCACAAAGAACAATAGCTGAGTAGCTCAGAGTCCTAACCCCACCTTCTGCATCACTTGCCAAGGAACACCAAGCCTATCCATATGAATGGCACTTTATAAGGCTTTTCATTACTTGTTTCTTTTTGGCTAGTCTTCCAGTTGCGCACTGGCACAGCATAAAGCTATGTTTAGGCAAAGATCATATCCAAGCTAAAATGCTTACTGAGTTCTTGTCAGCCTTTGCACAATGAGTGGATAGTAACTCAGAAGCCTGGGCTTCCAGACCTTAAATCAGATCCTTACTGCAAATTTCAAATAATGATAAAACATTAATCAAAAGGTAATATTAATAAATATCCAAATAGATTATTTTATACAGTAACTTTGAATTGAAACAGATGGGGCTTACAYGCTTTTCAGAAAATACTCTGCTAACGAAAAGCGTTCTGACACTGTAATCCCAGCAGATACGATGGCTCACAACTCACAGAGCATTATGCTGCTGCTGGCTTACTATTCACATAACCCTTCCCAAGGGACTGTGACTCTGAAAACAAATAGCATCTTTGCCTTATGTTAGATAATCACAGCAAACAAAAATATGCATAGTACTTTTAGCACAACATTGTTAGTAATAGCCACAACAGCTATCATGGATAGATCATTTGGCTGATGTCTCCAGAACAGATAAAGGTATGAACATATAACTGCCTATCCCTCAGTAGGGATATTAATTGAAGTCCCCCTCCTTTCCCTAACCACTAATTTTCACAAAATTTGCAAATTATCTTTGAGATCCCAGTTCAGTTGTCAAATGTGACTGAAACAAATTCAAATACTGCTAGGGGATAAAAGGCAGGCAGGAAAAATACAGAGGAAAAAAATAATCTAAAATAATGACAAAAGATTTAATGAGGAATATATGTTAAAATAAAATCTAGGATGCACAGAAGTTAACAGGACTCCTACAGAAGTACAAACCCACATGTACCAAAATCCACAGGACAAAAGCTAAGTAACATTTTTTCGGTTAACTAAATCCATACCATAAAGCCGTGCTTAGCAGTGGAACTGTTCTTAAAATTTAGTTGCCTTTGCAACACTTGCATTCTATCTTAATCATCTTCAGTTATCTCACCCTGAACTAACAAAATAAACCAATCCTGCAGACTGTTTCACATCAGCAGAGTCCCCCTGAAGCCAAATAAAAGAGTGTATAGGTCTATGACAGGCAGTTTCACATCTTCACGGTCAGCTTCATATTGTTAAGATTCACTTTTTGGCTTCCAGGCTGTAAATACTAACTGAAAAATTGTCTTGGACTGGAAGAAAAGAGTGCATTAACACTAAACAGAATAAAAAGCCTTACTTTCACAATATTGTAAAACTATTCCCCAAACCCTCCTGTCTTACCTGTAAACAATTTATTCCACACAAGTCAACCAGCAAAGTCCCTTTAGAAGCAAGCCATTCTTTGCTATGTTAAGGAGACCTTCTGAATGTAAGTGCCATTCAAAATTACTGTTTTAACTTTTACATGCACACGGGTAACCTCTCTGGTGGGCTGCAAGGCCGAGAACTGAAACCGATCCTTTCACTGACAAACCTGAGAAACGCAAACAGTAAACACCCACAAAGCAGCTTTTAACGTTTGTGCAGTGTTCCGGCAGTAAGCTGTTGATGTTGTTATTAGCATGCCTAAAGAAAGGCGCAGTTTAAAGAGTTTTAAAGTGACTTCTGTCTGGTTATCGTTTGTGTTTGTCAGTAAAGGATTCTGAGGTTCCACCTAAGAGGTGGAACAGTGTACGCGTGACCAGCTGCGAGGACCGCTCCGCAGTAAGGATCCAGAGCGCTGTGAAACTGCCCAGACGTGACTCACCGCCCCGGGATGCTTCCCCGTGCCTTTCAGCAACACAAAAACCACCCGGGCACGACAGGCTGGCCGCTGAAGGGAAAGCGCCGCGACTGACTCGCGGCCTCGGCGCTTACACACGCGAGTAATCCCGCCGGTATGGTTTAATTAAAAAATAAAAAAGGGGGAAAAAAGAAAACACACCCTCCTGTCTAAATTCATCCAGCCCTGGCAATCATGCACACGACGGACATTTACAGCACCGAGCTGTACTTACGCTAGATGTTTTTTTCTCCTCCTCTAACAAAAACGGTGCGTAGGAAGCGCGCGAGGCGCTTCTAACG
>NW_028187133.1:3453080-3515509 GCF_003343005.1 Rhea americana | reverse complement strand
CATCTCCTCGCGGGCGGGAGGAGGTCGGGCGAGGCGGCGGGGGGGCGGGAAGCGGTGCCGCGGCCCTTCCGCTAAGCCGCGGGGCTTAACGTTTCCCCCTCCTCCGAAAGTAAAATAAAAAAAAATAAATAAAAAGGGTCGGAAATCGCGGAGGGAAAAACAAGAGGCCGGGAAGCAGCACGGCGTAACCCTCCTCCCCTCTTCCCGCCCCGCGTCGTGCCCCTCTTCGCGGCGAAGCGGCCCCGCTCCGGCCTCCCTCCCCCCCCGCGGCGGGGATTAAGGCTCCACGGGATTTCACCGTACTTAATTAAAAATAAAAAATCCCCGGATAACTGGCCTCTCTCCCATCTCCGAGTTTAAACAACCAAAACAGAATACAGAACAGGAATACAGAAACATTACTGTAAACTGTTAACAAGAGGCAAAAATATACAGATTTTTATCGTTACCGCTCAGGCCTCCATCCTCCAGGAGCTTCAGCTGCATAGCTCTGCTGACAGGCGTTAAGCTCTCTGAGGCTGTAAGGAAGGCCTGATCCTTCGCCTCCCGAGCACCAGAGCTCTCCCTGGCTCTAACAACGGCAAATTAAGTAATGGGGGATGGAAAGGGGTGGGAGAGGCAGGAAAAAAAAAAAAAAAGAGAGAGAGAGAAGAGAGAGAAATGAAGAAAAAAATCAGCCCCAAGTGATTAATCATCACATCCCACTGTAACAACAATTCTGCAAGTCTTAGCTTCTTTTTCACACTTCCTTTTCATCTAGGTTTTAATGGTAAAACAAAAAGTATTTCCCAGTGCTTTACAAGGCAGAGTGAGCTGGTCTTGTAATTCAGGAGCATGCCACAGCTCCTCCTCTTGGGCGACGTTTTACGTCAGGGAAAACACACGCTTATTTAAAAAGACAGAGCAGAAGTCCCTTCCAACCTCAACCATTCTGTGATTTTCTGATTCAAAAAGGCTTGATGGAGCTCCAGAAAGGTTTGGGATGTCTGGATCCCCCAGATATAAATACACGCTGGACTTTGGAACGTTTACATTTGTTAAATAAAGAGGAGAACCCATAAAATTAAAATTTAAATTCCCTCCTACAGACAGACAGGCCTAACTCTCAGTGAAACCGGCTGGAGCGATGCGTATTAACCCAGAAGATAATTCGGCTATAAGTCATCCCTGTAACAACTTACATACATATGCATGTATTTACACCCAGCCTGATGACAGATAGAGCACCTTGTTTTTCTGTTGTTAAAGGCATCACTTCTTCATTTCCAAAAGAAGAGAGAAACACCCAGGCAGCGGAAAGGCCTAACACCTTTGACTGACCCCAAACGAGAAGGGCCAATAAACGCATCCAGCTGTAGAAGTGCTTGCAGTGACCACATCTCAAAATCTCTGCTACGCTACTGCCATCTCCACCCTTCACCTCCATGCTGCTGCATGGCCCAAGCTGCACGAGCCTGCCCAGATCCTGGCACCTCCTAGCCCTCCTGTCCTGCTCACCCCAGTCACCCCTTCCCTTGCCTCCAGCGTTCCAGCTGAGCTCACAGCCCAGCTCAACCCCACCCAGCCCCTTCCTCCCGCTCCTAGAAGTATTTAGGAATTTAGCCATGGATAAGGGGGTTAACAGGAGGATCGCGTATACATATTCTATTTTTTTTCCTCTTGGAAAAAAAAAGTAATTCAGGTTAAGGAAAAAGTGTTTTTGATCCCATTTATAAAACCTTATAAGCGATGCAGACAGCATGTAATAAATCCTTCCAGTCACCGCTGAACTGAATGGCCAGGACACAGGACCACGAGATTCACGTGACTTTTGCAACGCTGTTGCAGGCACAGCGAGCTGGGCACTCCTTTGTGCAGCCAGCATTTCACACGTCGGTAGGAGCAGCCCCACCCTGACCGTAACTACACGGGAGATTCCTACACTAACACCAAACCTCAGCTACAGCTAACGTAGAGTCGAGGGGGTACTTACACATTTTTATATATATATATATATATATATACACAAAAAGGGTCTCTGAGCATTTATGCAGAACAAGCAGGGAGGTTTCACAGCGCCCGCACACACCACAGCTGCACACACACCCGCCGGCAACCCGCTGGCCAGGCGCGGCGGCAGATGGCAAGGAAATGGCGGCGGCGGCGGCGGCGACACCACGCTGCCCCCAACACAGCCACCACCGTCCCTCGCACTCCCGGCCCCGCGCCCTTTAAAGCGCTTTACCACGTGCCCCAGGCGCACGAATGGGCGCGGAGGGACGGCTCTCCGCCCCCGAGGGACTACACTTCCCAGCAGACCCCGCTCCTCCGCCGGATTTGATTGGCCTGGGAGGGCGGTGCCGCGCCGAGCGCACCGCATCCGCCCGGGGAGCGGTGCCGCATGAAGACTACATTTCCCAGCAGCCAGCGCGCCAGGCGGCTTCCCGCGGCAGCCTTCCTGCGCGGGCGTGGTGTGTGCTGGGAGGAGTAGTCCGCACGGCCGGCGCTCTGCGCCTCTGAGCGGCCCATGCGTCAGGCGGCGCTCTGACCTTGCCGGGTTTGTCTGGTCGCGTGTCTCCGCTGCTCCCGGTCCGCCTGCYCCTCACTCGCCGGGAAGATGGCTGCCGTACGCCGGGCTCGCAGTTTCTCCCGCTGCGTGCTCCGCTTCTCCGACCGAGAACTCTGCTAATTCCCCCCGCGGGGAGGACGCACGGACCGAGCGGGGGGCAGAGGCCCCCGGGACGGCACGGAGCCGCCCGAGCGCTGGCAGCATGGTGAGCGCCGCCTGGCCCGGCCTGGTCCGGCCCGGCCCGGCCGCCCGCTGCCGGGGGGGCGGCGGCGGCCCGGGCCGAGGTGCGGGTGGGGGCGGGGCAGGGGAGTGTGCCCGGGGCGGGAGGAGGCGCACCGAGAGTCAGGCACTGCGTGTCAGGTGCTGCGATCCTGTCAGTGCCGCCTGACATGCTACGCTGCAAGGAGACCCCACCCCCMCCCCCGAAGGATTTTTTGGCTGATGAATTTTGATCTTTGCATTCGGGACCCATTTAGCCATCCTCGGAAATACAAATCGTTGTGTCTTTACAGGTGCCTGTTGCCAGCCTTTCTCTTTCCTCCCCTCAAAAAGTGGATGTCATCATGTTACTTGATAATTTAAAAGGCTCTGTGGGCCAGGCACTCAGGTTAAGTCAGAAGCGCTAACAAACAATCAGGAATATTGTTTGGTTCAGTACTGCTTTGCTGCCTGTATTTCCAAAAGAAATTTAAGTATCCATGATGAGAACTGGAACGTTCAAAGTTAAGCCTCTTAGATTGTTCAGGAGCTCTTAAAACTCCTTATCACAGTGATTAAAACTTCTGTTGAACAGAGAATTGCTTCCACCACGCTGACAGAAAGTGGAGTTGTTTTCTCTTTTATTACAAAACCGAGAAGAACACTAGCCATCCGTCACTGTTAAGCAATACTGTCCTTGCTTATCCTTGAGTTCTCTACAGCTCGCATTTAGCCCTGTTCAGCTAGTGACAGTCACCTTTAAGCTGTTTCTAATCTTAGCTTTGTTCTGTTGAAACAAAGATCTGAAATTAAACTCAAGTGGCAAGCTCTTTAGTGTGTCTTTAGCATGCTTACTGATGGCTAAAGAGTTAAAAATGACCTGTGAAAATAAACTAGCCTTGCATTTGGCAAACGGTCTCTAAAGCTTTGCAAATAAATAAAAATCAGAATGGCTCAGCTGACGTCTTTTTAGAGGTCAGAGTCCAAGTCAGATATTTGCTGTTTGCATTTTGCCATCTTGTCTCTTGATTTGCTGCCTCTTTTTTCACAAAACAATTGTTTGCATTGATCAGTAAAGAGTATAAGTGTCTTACTTGTAATTTCAAGCAGAATTAAATTACTGATATCTGACTGGTATAATAGCTGACTTGCAGGAAGGCAAAATCATAAAGATGAACAGGTTGTAATGATTACAATACAATATTCTGTAACCTTTAGAAACTGTATGATTTAAATTTTGTCTGAATGTGGGGAAGAAATTAATTTGTATAAATTACAATCCACTTTGGATGTAGTCTCTTGAGCTTTCTGCTAGTGGTGATGGGTGGTACGTCAGTACTACCCCAGTGCCTACTCACTGTCCAAGCAAAAACATAAAGTTTCTATAGATCAGATAAATAGCAAACAGGTTGTTTAAATAAAGATCAGTTTTTCAGTCCAGTTAGCTGTGCAGTAGCAACGTGAAAGAACTACTTTACTGGTAAATCTAGAGGGATAGATAGTTACTTATGCTCCTGCTGGTGCCAGAAGAAAAGCATCTGATAGGAATGACTTGAGATCACACATTCAGTCAGTATAGAAGAGGCAATGATGAAAATCAAAACTTCGGTTAAAATCAACTTTGTGATTTTTTTAATAACTTTTGGATTTGGGATTAGGACTTCATAAATTGGTGTAATTTTCTCTAGGATTCAGGGGACAATTAAGTTTTAAACAATGTTGAATTACATTTTGGAAGCAGATGGTCCAGACCCATGACCATTTGTGACTCAGGAATGAAGGAGAAGTAGGGCAGTTGACACAGAGACAAGGGGAAGAAATCAAGACTCTGGAAAAGGTTACTGAAAGAGTAAGGTTTTAAACAGAAGAATTCAGGCAGCTTCATAAAGCTTCTAAATAATTTTAAATTTTACCACTTCTTTGCTCTGAAATAGTTTATTCCCAGCTTAATGGCCTAAGGGTTTTAATGAGTGTACCCTTATGTCCAGGAAGATAGTGTATTGATTTGTCTAGAAATGACTTGGCTAGTCTCTGCATTTTGCAGATAAAACTAGGCTTTCTCTGCCCGGACTGAGAGCTGACTGGACATGAACCAGCTGCAGACCAGAAACTATCTCTGCACTCTGCTCAGGCAGAGAGAAAGGCCTTATTTGTATGAACAGGGTGTTGTAGCAGTGCACTTGTTTCAGAGCTAGCTTGTTCCTCGGCTATCTCTGTCCAGCATAGATTTAATCCCTGGGTGCAAAAATACTGTGGTGAGAGGACTGCTGTAACTCTTATAGCATTAATTGCCTGTCATCAAATTCTGGAATCAAAAACTATGAGGCTTTTCATGAAAAGAAATTTCTAAGTTTTTAACTTCTAGTTCAGACGTAATTCTTCTAGCATTTTGGAATGTTTCAACTTACCTGGTTCCTCCACTGACAAATTTTCAATGTGCAGCCTTAAAAACTGAGTCAGTATCTGTTTACTGTAACCAATGTGCACTGCCTTCATTATGAATTGTGAAAGATAATATACTCGGACATCAATAAAAAGGCATTTACAAATGACAAGCCGGTCCAATAAGGTTGTGGTAGCTTGAGGAGTCAGAACAAGGCCTGCAGCTGAACTCCATGGAGATGTTTGTCACCAAGACAGACAGCTTAGCCTTCCCATCAGGCTTGCCAGCATTCTGTAGTTTGATCGTGAACTTCCAGATGTTATAAAATGATATAAATTTTCTGAATACAAGTGCAAGAATGCTCTGATTTCTGCGCTTCCATTGTGCGGAAGACTAGAGCTTTATTAGGAGAACTCAGAAGGCTCTCCCTGGTAAGTGTGCACAGCGTGACTTGAATTCATTGAGTGCTGTCTACAATAGGAAAGAGTGGGAAACAAGTTCTGTAAGTTCTCAAGGTAATCTTAATGACAGGTTTGCCTTCTTATCTCACTTTGCATTACGTTTTTGCAGAATTGTAAATGAGAATTTAACATGGAATGGTAGAATGCATAAGCTACAGAAAGAACTAAACAAGTTTCTTATTTGTTGAGGGTTTGTTTTTTTCTGGCTTCTTGCCACTGTTCTCATTGTCACTTGTCACTGATACTTAAAATTAATTTTCCTCTATTTTCATATATATTTCACACAACTTTAGCATACTTTGCAGTGGGAAATCTCCTTCTGAAGCAAGGAGAATTTTTCTTGACTTTTTTTTTGTTGTTGTTCTTATTGCTTTTAAAGGTTCTATTCTTAAACCAACTGTCTTAATTTCCATGTAGGCCCTTGCTAAATTTAGTTTAAGGTCTTGCTGTTGAACCAATCTCACAGCAGTATTGTAAATAAAACTAGTTGTCAAGCTCTTATGCTAGCTTTTTTTTTTACTCTAAGATTTCTTCATTATAGTTTCATGTGTAGTTTTTTAAGTTTGCCCATATTTGCCCATAATTTTTGTAAAGTAGCTATTATTTGAAGTCCTAGTCTTTTTGAGCTTTCTTAAATATTAAATGAATCAGAACTACAGATTATCTTTCCAGTGAGAAGAAAGTAATTCTTTATTAACATCTAATATGGAGCAGACTATGTTTTAATACTGAAGTATTGATTCTGTGCTGTGTCTTAGGCACTGAGGGTTTTTATTTAGATACTGTGTCAGTGTACTGATGCATGTAAGCATGTAAGTGATGCATAACTAGTCAGTGTTGGAATGGCATGACTGAAATGCAGAAAACAACTTCACTGAATTAATAAAATAATGTAAGTAATAGCAGTTATTTTAATATTTTTATCATTAGTGAGGATTGATCAGTGGAGTATAGCCTGGGGGAAGGGGGAGCATGCTTAAATTATTATACAAGGGTCTATGAGACTTTGTGAAAGTGCGTAGGGACATCCGAGGATTCTCTAATCATGTCTGACTGCTGTCTTCTAGGCAGAAGCTGAAGAAGATTGTCACTCTGATCTGGTAAGAACTGATGACAATGAAAGACCTGGTGAAGCAAATCTTCAGGTACATCTCATATGCTAGTGTTTTATTACAAACACAGCCCTCTTGTGATTTACCCTGTACTACTTATGCTCATTTAGTTACCATATGTTTGTTGAATTGACAAATGCTTCTTTTGTTTGCTCCTCCAAAAGTGAAACATAAATTTTGGATCATGTTCCAGGAGTCAAATTCAATGTTCTGTTATGTGTACAGATAAAAAGAAAGTCTGTGGCAGATTTGGAATTTCTTTGAAGAACTGTAGAAGTCAGACAGCAGTTTTTGTATGGATCAAACTCAAGTTTAAATTTTCTGCTCCAGAAGAAAGTGACAGTTGATAAAAGCAGTCTGATACAAAAGCATGTTTTCTTATGATACTAGTTTTCTATGTAGTTCCTTTCCAGAAGTCTTGATTGCAAGAGACATTTAAAATGTAACTTCAGAGATACTCAAAAAATGCCTGGCAAAATTATCAATTGTCTTATTTCACAGAATATAGTACTTTCTTTTTAAAAGACAAAGGTGTGTAAGGCGTAATGTGTATATGGTATAAATGACCACCTTGATTATGAGAAGGCTTAGTATGCTTATATACAAAAAGGTAGCTTTTCTGAATTTTAATTTCAACAGCTAAGTGACTTCTTACTTAAGATAGCTCCCATGAAACAAGAAGTACAAAAGCCATTTCCAGAAAGAATGATTTTATAGAGAGCCTTAGTGATATCATAGTACAAAAAACCTTTTCTTGGAACATTACAGTTTTTCTTCTGTAGTTAACAGCCCAGATAAAAGCATTTACCTTATGCAGTGACATTGGACAAATACTTATGCATGATTTCCTTTTTTTTTTTTTTTTTTTAATTTACTGTAAAACAATTGCTGATTGTCTGGGTCTAAACTCACTGAAGTCATCTAAGACTTGGAAGTATAAAGCATAATTTGAAACTTTTTGAAACTCTGTTTTTTATAATCTGTACTCAGAAAATGTACTCTCTGAATGTGACACTAAGTCAGAATTAATTGGATCTTTTTAGGCAGAGCTCCAAATGTTCAGAGCTCAGTGGATGTTTGAGCTTGCCCCAGGTATGAGTTCTAGTGGATTGGAAACTCTGCCATGCAGATCGTCATCAAGAGGACCTGGAGTAAAGTCTGTAGATACCAAAGGGAAACAGGAACTAGCAAAAGAAGAAAAGGTATGAAAAGATTTTTTTTCCTTTTAGTATTGCAGACTATACCAAAATTTAATGCTGGCTTGAATCCAAAGAAATTAGAGTGGCAATTAAGCCATTGTCCCCACATTAATTTCTTCCTGATAAGTTTCTGTGCTTGACTTTGCCTCGTGTTTTTGGTCTGTTTTCTGAAAGGCTGCAGCCTTTCTGAGGGGTTTTGTCACTTCGTATAAATCACTGATTTCAACTTGTTAGTATAAACTCAGGCAGAGGGAGGAGGAGGAGCTTATTGAAGACGCTGAAAATCAGTGGGGTGGAGGAGCTGAAGCTTCCTGCCTCAAGAGGGCTCGGTTTATAAGGCTAGTAGGGATTATAGTGTGTTCTATATGAGCTATAGTTTCCTGCCAAGGCCCTTATTACAGAACAGTGAGACAACATTGCCATTCTTAAGTGAGTGTTACACATTATGAGGTCAAATTAGGTTAGCTGATCAGACATCCACATATTTTTGTGCTTGTATTGGGGACAACTGAAACTGAGAGTGAGTGGGTTAATAACCTGTCCCTTCTAGTCAAGTAGTAGAAAAAATTGTGACATCAGTTTGAAAGATGTGAATACCTCTCTGTCGTTCCCCTTTCGTTTTCGTGCTTTCTCACATCAGTGTGGGGAAGGAGAGCACAGAGAAAACTATTACCAGGTTTTGTATAATAGGATAGTCCTTTTTTGCTTCAGTGGACCAGACTGAAGATAGCACAAATGCTGAGGTTGTGCTTTTCTTCTGCTTAGGGTACCTGCTTTGGCATGGTGTTTACCTGTGACATGCTTTCTGAAAGTTTCTCAGATGAATGCAGTGCATTTCCTTCTCCTGAAATATGCTATACTACTTTGATCATCAATGTTGTTTGTAAAATTTCTGATGAGAAGGCTTAGGATAGACCTTTTATTTTTATTTTTATTTTTATTTTATTTTATTTTATTTTATTTTTTGCTACTTTTTATCTCCCCAGTTCTTTCTGGAGTGGATATGCTACTTTTTGCAAAGCTGCAAGGCTTTACAAAGCATTGGCATACCTGCAAGTCCAACTACTGTTAAGTTTTAAAGGGGTCAAACTCCTGAAGAGATTTAATTTTTATAATTCTGTAAAAGAGAATCATAATGAGAGTACTGTGATTATTATCTTAGAATTTTGGTAACTCTACAGCTCCAATCTAATGCCATGATTCAGTTTGGTGGAACTTCTTAAAATTGCTGAAAAGACGATGCACTGTTTGATTAGAAAATTCAGTTATGGCTTGTAGCACATGAATTTGTCTTCTCATTTTATTAATAGAGTAATTTTCCTCTTTCATAGAACTGTTTGCCATCTTGCTTATCATATTCTAAGTTAACTAACTTTGCACAGATGCTTGTAAGGAATAAGTTTTCTGTGTAATTTATTGTGCAGGCTAAAGAACTTTTCCTGAAGGCAGTGGAGCAAGAACAAAATGGAGCCCTTTATGAAGGTAATATGTGCTGGTAAAAATACTGCTTTGTGATGCCGGTGAACTTAAACTGGAGGCTCATATTAATTTGAGATCTAGACTATGTAAATAAGAAAACAAACCTGCTGTAAAAGTTACAGTCATATCACAGTTCTAAGGTTGAGGTGAAGCAAATTTAATTCCAGGAAAGTATTTCTAGCTTCCAGATTAAAAAAAGAAAATAGTGAGGATATTTTGAAATCTAGCAACATTCACACTAGCTTCAATTTACTGAAGCACTAGATTGCTTCTACTTAACTAGCTAATACTAGTTGTTGTTGTTTAGCTACTAGAGCTACATAACCCATCAATTTTTTTTTATATACAGCATGTTAAGATAGCTTCTTTAAGATTTCCTAAAATGAAAGTTTAAATCTGGTGGTCTCACTTTGTTGAGTTTGCCATAAATATTTAAGATGCTTAGCTTATTTTTCATCTTATATTCACTAGCAAAAAAAGATATTCAAAGTTTTCCTCCTCATACTTTGCTTTCAGAAAATACAGAGTTAAGATAACCATCTTAACTCTTAAGTCCTGTAGCTCAGTAGTAGAAATATGAAGTAATAAGTACAGAAACAATTATTATATTGAGTTTACCATTTCTTTCATTTGAAAATGTGGAACAAGCAAGATGGTATGTATAGCCACCTTGATTAAAGTGCAGGTACAAAGTAGGCAAGATAAAGAGATGGAAGTGGAGAACTGGGAGTACTCAAGAAGTTTCTGAACTCAACCACCTATTGGACAGAATATTTCCATTCCACCATGGGAACTTTCTTCCCTTAGGGAATTCTGCTTCTTGTTCCACATCTCAGATCAACTGAGAGAGTTGTGAGTCCTCAATAGGCAATAAAACTAGTTCTTCAGTTTTCAAATTTATTATATGTTTTTTCAGAGCAAAATTACTTTAGGCATAAGTATTTTTTGTGTTAGATGTATAGTTAAATATTGAGTTTAAAACAAAAAAAGGCCCTAGAACTAAATACAGTCTACCATTTAGGAAATTATACAGTACATTGTGAAGTACATTTTGAAGGTTTGTTCATACCAAGAGTGTGCAAGTAAATTTTTACAAAAAAGCCAGGAAAAGCAGACTGAAAAGCAGACTATTTAAGCGTTGTGTTTATAAAGTAAAACCAATAGCTTCATCTGCCTGAATGTATGTTACATGCAGCAGCAGAGAAGTAGTAACACCTATCAGAGGTTTACATTCACAAGGGTGTCCTAGGTGTCTGGACTGTGTGGTGAATCCATTCTTTCTGAGCTGAATTTGATTTGAGAGTTAAAGAAACAAAAATAAACTGCTCCTACTCATACATCCATATGACTCCTTAGAGACAACATTCTATACCAGATGCAGATATATGGCCCAACCCGTATTCAGCCATTTGTTTTTAAACTATGCTTCTATTTGCTGACCTAGTCCAGTTCACCAGAAGTGACATTTTGGCTGACTTTTGCAATCTGCTGATACCTGAAATTTGTGAGACAGTTATGTGAAGCAGCCTGTTCATGTTTAAGTACAGTACAGGCCTAGCTGCTGGATTGACTGCTAAAATTGAAACTGATCTGTTCAGCTGAGGTTGCTGGTATTCCTCAGCCTCACCAGCCACAGAATACTACTTGTCAGCTAGCATTACTGACGTGTACTCAACGAAATAGGAATACATACTCACCCTGCACTCCTGCTTCTCAGATTAGTTAGTAGATCAAATTCTGAGCTCAGTCTCACCGTGATGTTTGTTTTGCTTTGTTTTTGAAGGGCTAAACTGAGGGTGAATTTCCCTCTGCTCTTGGTATGTTCAAAGGGGAATATAGAGAGGCACATGAACACATACATGTACAATACAAGTATTTAAAAAGACTGAATTAATATACCATGAATCTACTTACCTTGAACAATGTCCACAGAGTTTACTCAGAAGGAAAATATTCTGCAGCTTAAGTAGTAGTTCTTTCCCAAAGGGTGTTCTTCCTTTTTCTTTTTTCACTACTCTGTTCGTAGCGTCTTTGGAGTATTAAAGGTAGAAGCACTTTCTTTTACTGCTGGAAGAAGAAATGCTAACTGTCAGTTTATCTTCGAGTTGTTTGCTATACAGCTTCTTGAAAAGACTGCTCTCTTCCAGTCTGTTTTCTCATACTTACTGTTTGAGTGGCTTGCTCCTGTGCTTTCTGTAGCTTCCACAGCAAAATTTATTCACTTTATATCTGTTCAGATGTTTTTAAACAGATGTTCACTGTATATCTGTTTAAAAGAACAGCAATAGTTTTTCTTTCTACTCTCTTGCAGTTTTATAGTGAGATATATGTTTGAATGATTGTCTGTATTGTGTACTGGAGATTTAAGGTACAGCTACATTAGCTTTCAAACTCTTCCTTGTAGTTATTTATAACTACAATAGTGCCTAAAATCCTTAGCTTTTTTTTGGAAAAGCTTTGTAAGTATTGAGCAACAAACAAAACCAGGACTTTCTGTCTTTTTACTGGTAACCTTTGTACTTCATAATGGCATTTTTAGTGATTAAGTTAGATTTGTAAAAGCTGATACGTGTGTGAGGGAGGTTTTAATTTTGAAAATGTATTTAATTTGCCTCTCTTCTTTACTGAATTTAAACCTGTAATCAGTAAAGATTGTTAACAAGATTTACTAGGCATTTTCCTAGTATTTTCCACCTTTTTAGTGTCTTTAGCAAGCCAGAATGCTATAGTTGGTCATCTTTCTGGAAGAAGCTTTGCTATGATAAGCTAGTACAGACATCAGACATCTTTGAATATTAAGCTTTTGTTTTCAGCCATCAAGTTTTATCGTCTAGCCATGCAACTTGTACCTGACATAGAATTTAAGATCACCTATACGCGTTCTCCAGACGGTGATGGAGTTGGAAAGCGGTGGTAAGTAATAAAGATTTACCAATTAAGAGCACAGAAGTACTGAAATATGAAATTTTGTTTCTAATGCTCATGAATACTCTAATTTAATTTGAATAGAATGGTTCATAGAAAGTTACACAGATGCACTAGTCTAGTCTTTCATCGTTACAAGCATTGGAATACCTGTAGCCTCAGTGTTCCAAATAAGTAGCAGCTTAAAGTTGACCTGACTTGAGGCAGACTTGTGGTTGAGGACAGGATTCAGGTTCAGGCCAGAGCTTCTGATACAGCTCAGACAATGTTGTGAAGACAAGGTCATGAAACAGAGCTTCCAGATCTGSTGCTCATTGGTATCATCTATAGATACTGACAGCTACAAGAAATTAGTATTTTAAAACTGAAAATAAGAATGGAGAGGAAAGCACATCGCCCATGTGGTACTACTAACTCAGTCTTGCCTCAAAGCAGTACAGCTTTGGTGGAATGCTGGCTCCATATAAAAGAGAGTGGGATGAAATAAGTGCTTAATTTACATCTGTTACTTCAGTATTTGCATGCATTGCTGGCATGATATTTTTATTGTACTTTCATGCTCTAGGAGGAATACTTGGGTTGCAGAGGACAGTCATGAAAAATTCTCCATATTAGCATTATTATCTCACATAGTCTTTAAGCCACTCTTTCCATCTGTCACTCTATGTATGAAATTTCATGCAGTTGTTTTAAAAATGTTGCTGCCCCATCCCCAGCACCACGTGACAGTGAGGGGAAACCAGCCGGTACTCTTTAATTGTTGTTTAAAAGCAGTATTTATAGTGAAGTGTCTTTTCAAGGAACACTAGTCATGGTGTTTTTGCTTTCTGAATTAGTGTTGTAGGTGTTTCTCATATTGTCTTTGTGAGAAAAACAAATTACATGAAAGTTACAATATACCCTGTAGGCATTGGCCATCTCATTGATCAGTATAATGGAAGTTATGTTCTGTGTAACATCTTATAATGGTTTTAGTTATGACAGGCCCAAACATAATTGTTTACCCTGTATAATATTTTAAAACTTGCTGGTAGGTCTGTCATTTGCTTATGGGGCTCTATATTATCAGCTCTTCGTGTCTCATGAAAATGTTTCATGAGAAAATGTTTCATGAAGTTTTTTTTTTAAAAAAACAGAAATCTCTAGTTGTTTTCAGTATCTTAAGGTGTGACAGGAATTAAAAAATATTATGTAACTAAAACTAGTGAACCTCTAAATCCAGAAAGAAACTGTTTTGGTTGGAGTTAAGTGGAAAAATGTATTGCCAGAAGTGTTCCAGCAAAATCTAAATGAACTGGATAGAATTACTCAAGTTGTTTTCTTATATGATAAAGTGAAATTTATTTCAAAACAAACAAGGAAATTATATTTAATGAAGAGCAGATTTAAGCCTGCATAAGAACATCTATGGGTATATTTTGTCCAATGTCAAGATGTTGACATTTTCCCTTTATATAGTGTTGAGGATAATGAAGACGATGGCAAGATGGCTGATCTTTTGACGGATTTCCAGCAGCAGTTAACTCTTCAGGAATCTTCAGTCAAACTTTGTCAGCCTGAGCTTGATGTCAGCCAGACCCATATCTCAGGTAGGAGTTAAGGTCAGAAGAGGAATTTTTAGAGATGTTAAAGCATTCATCTCCCTGATTCTAAAGCTATCTTTGAAGAATCTGTACACAGTATCTCTTTATACTTATAATATACATTTAACTCTTAGATGTGAAGTTAGATGTAAAGAAAAAAGGATACCAGCTAGCTAAACAGATCTTTTGTTTCATACAAAATATGAAAAAAATGTTTTTGCTTAGATCTCACAAGCTTCTCCATGCACTACTAATAATGAGCAGCATCTTTCAAGATTAGTCACACTTAAAAATAGCAACTAGAAACTAACCTACTGAAATAAGTGTGTATATATATATATATATTTTATTATATTATTTTTTTTTGTTTTACACATATTTATTACAATTCCTAAGTGTGAATTCTGATTCTGTGGTGTTACACATCAGGTTGGTTTGAGCAAAATGGAAAATGTTACCTTATAGACACTGTGTATGTACACCTGAAATTTTTGATGTGACTTCTAGRTCAGCTGAGAAGACTGGAGTCCCTACAGTCTTGTTTATTTGTAGTCTAAAACTATGTTTCTATAATTTCTTCCATAATGCACTTTGAGCTCTTGATTTTTGTTCTTTCCTTATGTGACTTTTTTTGTAACATATGGTAATTTTTTAATGAAAAATATATTTTTTTGGTATGTTCCCTGCTATCTGAGTAAGTTGTACAAAGGTAGGATTTCCTGTGAAAATATGGATAAGTTACTGGTTTACATGTTACTGTCTTAACATGGAATTCTCTTCTGTTTGCAGCGTTGCCTATGGAAGTACTAATGTACATTTTCCGATGGGTGGTTTCCAGTGACTTGGACTTAAGATCGTTAGAGCAATTATCTCTCGTTTGTCGAGGATTTTACATTTGTGCCAGGTATTATAGAAAAGTTATCTAGAGTGAAGCTTCTTTCTGATCTAAGGAAAGAAAAAAGAGCTTTTTTTCAGTTTAATCCATAATTTGTAGATATATAGATGTTGATAGTAAATACATGGTGAAAATTACCTGTACTGGAAAGATTTTCTTTTGCTTTTAGGCTGCTAAATCTTACATGTGGGACTACATCCTACTTTCTCGTCTCATGACAGTTTGCATGTTATGTTTCTCACAGTGCTGACCAGCTTTTGAATGTGCCCCCAGTTGGTATGTTAGATAGAGGACTTAACTATAAGAAAAATGCTTCTGGACGTTGTTTGAAAATTGGAGTTGCAAGGTCTCTAAAATAGTATGTCTGCTGTGTTATCATCATCATACAGTCAAGTACGGCAGTACCAAGCTGTCACAATATTATTGTATTGTACTTGATTGAAATTGCATTGTCTTGCATTTCACTGGGAGGAGGAAATAACTTTCAGATTCTCAAGGATTAAGTAAATTAGTGATTTAAATTATGAGTTATTCTTGGTCAAGAATTTTTTTTTCCCGTTGCATCCAACACAAATATTAGTGTGTGTTATGTTGATACAAATACTAAGCAAGCTTTGCAGAAAAGTTATGAATTTTGTTTTTTTATTTACTTTCGATAGAGATCCTGAAATCTGGCATCAAGTCTGTTTGAAAGTATGGGGCAGAAGCTGCAATAAACTTGTTCCATATGCCTCTTGGAGGGAAATGTTTTTGGAAAGGCCTCGTGTTCGATTTGATGGTAAGGTGTACTCTTGGAAACAGATTTTKCTTATTGCGTGTAACTATTACAGAAACAATTAGCCAGGTTTAGTATTTATGATGTTGTCATACCAAATCTGAATTTATGTGGGCTTTTGAAGCTGTAGAATATCTGTAGAGACTGGAGTAGGGTGCAAGAGATAAAAATAAAAACTTTCTTGTATTTAAGTAACAAAAGTAAACTGAGAAGTTTGGAATATCTTTTTTTACATCTTATACATTTTACCTACTTAATTTTTCTTCATATATTTATTTCTTACTTTCCTGTAGGCGTATATATCAGCAAAACAACGTACATACGTCAAGGAGAACAGTCTCTTGATGGTTTCTATAGGGCATGGCACCAAGTGGAATATTACAGGTAGAACTGTAGTACATAGAGTGAGTGAAATGTTTCTCTCTCTAAGTACTGTTAATTGAAATCCAGCTCTTGATATTACAAACATTAATTATTCTGTAAAACTCAGTGGAAATATTATAATGTGTAAAGCTATATATATATATGTGTGTGTGTGTGTGTGTGTGTGTATTTTTTTTTTCTGAGAGTAGATCTTATGGAATAGAATGTGTTATAATTGCTAGAGATGGGCTCAGAAACACATTTCCTCCTCAGTTATACTTTTCCACGTGGATGAAACTTAAATGGTAAGGGAGGTAACACTCATCCACAGATTTCGTCTCCTTCCCCAAGTCACTTTACATTTCTGATATAGTAATTCTTTTCTGCAAAGGTAAAGAAGTGATTGCACAAGAACTGTCTTTTAACTTATTTGTAAACATCTGTAAGTAATCTGGAGGCTGGGATCTCTTGAATTGCCCTAAATACTTTGCCATTTGTTACTGCAGCCTGTTCTTGCTGTGCTTCCTCCCACTATTCACAAACTGCGTTGTTTCATTCTGCTGTCCCTTCTGTGGCTGGAAACTGTTAATAGACACCGTTGACTCTTCTGGCTGTACAGTCTTAAAAGCATTAGGAGTGTATCTGAGTGTTATAAAAATTGATCGGATTCCAGAATCTGAATGAAGTCCATATGGCATTGTCCATTCTGTATTAATACTGTAATTAAGATTTTATTACGTTTGTCTCTGTTGATACTGGGGATGGAGAAACTTACTTGAGGTCAGTTTTGATTCCTCGGTAGCATTCTTGCTTTGATTAAAGTTGACAGAACTGAATTTCTGCCCTATTGCATAAGCCTGCATAGCTTGATCTTTTAATCCTTAAAACTCCTTTGATTTCTGATCTCTTTTTGTGCTTTATTATGTGTGAAGAAATCTCTTTTTAAATTCTGAACTTTATTATCTGTGATGATTCCCAAAAGAGACACTTTTTCTACGTATATATTGTGTCATTATATTTGTACAGGTATTTGAGATTCTTTCCAGATGGCCAAGTTATGATGCTAACAACTCCTGAAGAGCCTCAATCTATTGTTCCTCGCTTACGGACTAAAAATACAAGGTTATTGAAATAAAATATTTTTCATACATTTTTTTACTTATTTCTTGGTTTTAGTAGTTTCTATTTACCTTTGTCTAGACTTCTATATCTAGGCTTAGCAAAAAAAGAATAAAAATAAAATTATTTTTATTTAAGCTCCTGGTGTTGTAATTAGATTTCTTTTACAGGTCCTTTGCTAGGAGAATATCTAGGAAGACTTTTAAAGAAAGTAGATGGAGGAATACATGTTATTGGCTATTGTGGGTTTAGAATGCTTTGAAAGATATTATTTCAGTATTGACAACCTTCTTACACTTCCTTGTCCATGTGAAGGAAAGTGAAGTTTTCAGTGGGACCTAACTAAATTATTACTTGATTTCTCTTCAGTATTTGCGCAGCTTGTTAAAAATCTTGTAGAAGATTGTTTGCAGCTTCCAAACAGTTTTGAGGAATCTGAAAATATTTAGCAGGTAGCTAGAGAGAAATGATTCATTTTTACTATTTTAGGACAATTACAAAAGTAACCTTTCAAAAAATTTTCATTATTTCTTACCATTGGTCAGCCTGGTATTCTACCAAATACAAATAAAAATTAGTTTCCTTGAGTAAGATATGTGGTCTTCCTTTCATTATTCTTATTTGGACTATAAGTATGTGACTCTTTTGAGATAGAGAGTATTTTTTTATGTCCCTGACACTATCCTCTTAACCTTCCAGAACTGATGCAATCTTACTTGGCCATTATCGCCTTTCGCAGGAAACAGACAATCAAACCAAAGTATTTGCTGTGATAATGAAGAAAAAGGAAGAGGTACGTACCAAAACAGAAGAGAGAAAAATAGTTTAAGAAAAAAAGGGCTTTTTAATTAAGATTTTTCTCAGACTGTATATTTTAAGGCACCTAGAAATTTTTGGAAGATTTAAAATAAATCTCGTATTTAAATATAATATTCACAAACTGATTTTAAAATAAGTAAATATGACAATTTATCTTACTGATTTTTTTTCAGAATCTGTAAGAGCCTACTGAGACAGATAAATATTTGGTTCACATCTGAGCAACAGTTCTCTCCCTTAGGCTAGACTGTTGCGCATGGTGATAGGCATTAGCTCATTTGTTTAAATTTTTAGTCCTCTAAACATGGAAAGGCAATACATGTTCCCTCCTGGGAAGATAGTGGGAAAACTAAAATTAACCAAAGAAAGACAGGAATGGAGAGGGACAGGTGAAGAGATCTTCATCAAAGATCACTTTTTGACTATGTGCTGTTATGTTATAGTGTTAAGTAAAACTTAAATAAGCAGTATTCATGAATTGAACTCTGAATAATTTGGTCAACTTATTTTCCTCAAGAAATATTCTGTCTGTCAAGATAAAATAGTTATAAGTGTCATGCTACTTTACAATAAGTTAACATAGTTTGTGTCGTGTCCTCTACCCACATCTTACTTTCTGTGAAAACTTCTCCCCTAATTAGCATCTAAATTAACATGTTTTCAAGCAATACCCATACTTACTTTAAAGATTCTCCTGTATGAGAGTTTAATCATCTGTCCTCACAGTTTTATTTAAGTCTCAAGATAAATAGCAGAATGATGTGTTCTTTGTAGGTCACAAAACTTCTATTTTCTTTGTACAGAAACCAATTGACTACCACAAATACAGGTACTTCCGTCGTGTTCCTGTACAAGAAACAGATCATAGTTTTCATGTAGGACTACAGTTGTGCTCCAGTGGGCGCCAGAGATTTAACAAACTTGTTTGGATACATCATTCTTGCCACATAACTTACAAGTAAGCAAGTAAACAGAGAATAAGATTGAAGAAGGTTAATTGATTATAGAAACAGAGGTGGCATTAATTTGTCCAGTTTTTAGTTGAGAAAAATGTAAAAAGTGCAAAACTTCTGAGGCTTTAAAAGATACCTTGAAAAAATAACTAGTTCTGATTTGATATACTCTAATCAACTTTTTTCCCAAGATTTCAGTAATTTTTGCTAATGGTATGGAAATTGTCATTAATAGAATTCCAGCATTTAGATACTGAAGGGATTTATGAACAGGGTTTAAATTATTTCAGGACTGAATCAAGGCTGAATGATTTAACTGTGGTGCTAGTAAATAGATGTGGAAGACACGTATTTGTTAAGGTCTGTTTCTTTTCTTCTATAAAAGTGCAAGCTAGAAATGCTGTAGAAAGAGATCGTTATGTAAGAGTCTGTGCACCTGTTTTGTGTAGAACTGTAGTGCTTACAAACTCTATGGCCCAGCAGTGCAAAATACTGTGACCAGCTGTTCTCATCACAGACCTAGGAAGAGCCATGGCCCTTGTTCTTACTCCTGGCACTCAACTACTGGCAGACTGGCTAGACAGGTGTGTGGCATTGGCATTTAGGGCGGATTTAGGCTTTCTCTTCCTGTCTTCTTAACCTTCATATTCAGTCTTTTTATAGAGTCAAAGCTCAGATATTGAGCTGTAAAAATATTTTTAAAAATCTATTAATCTAAACTACTGGCAGTTTAGCATATAGTTAGCTTTCATAAGCAGAAGAATAACTTTTTTAAAAAATATTTTCATACCTATTTTATGAAGAAGTTGTGGCAATATCAAAGATTCTTTTGAGCATGAAGTTTCTGCAGTAGTCAGGTTCTACTTAACCTCTCAGTGCAGCATGTCCTTTAGAAACTAGAGTGAAGGTGAGGTGAAGACGAGCGGGAAATATAGCTTGGATGATATATACTCTTTGTCACTGATGTCCGGAAATGCTTGGGGGCAGTGTTAGTCTTTTAAACATATGGACAACTTATACCTGTCATTCTGTCTTCTGGAGTGCATAATTCTAACTGAAACAAATGAAAGGATATTTTTCACTTTAATATTGTTAATATGGTGACTTGAGCAACATTCTGCACTGTTCCAGGTCTTGGAGCTAATAATAGGAACTGGAAGCAGAACGTGGCTTCTTTGTTATTAAAATACAAATGTTATCTAGCCAATATTCAGATGCTTTCAGAATGAAGTGGTATGAAAGATGCTAATTTAGCTTGCATTCCAACTGTATGTAGTTCAGTGCACGTATTTTACTGTGGAATGTGATTACATAATTGAAGGATTTAAACAGCAACTTATGTCTGATATAACTTTTATTGTTTTATTACCTATTCTTTGTAGATCAACTGGTGAAACAGCAGTTACTACTTTTGACATTGACAAGATGTACACACCTTTGTTCTTTGCACGAGTGAAGAGTTTTACTGCGTTTTCAGAAAAGCCGCTCTAAGAAACACCTTTTCCTCTCACAACTCTTGCATGAATAAAAGGTTGTAGCAAATGAGCACTTAAATTATAAATGTGTATATATTTGGAACATTTTAAAATTCTGGGGATTTGGGGGGAAGGCTGTATGTTCTATTTCATTAGGGATGGCTGGAGATGAAGCTTATAAGTATTAAACATCTTTACTTTGTGACAAGACTTTGATAACAAAGTTTTTATTTTTTTTTTAACGGATTTTATAAATCAGTATGCCTAAAATGCAAGTCTTCATCTGCCTGGGCACCTTAATGGTTTGTCCAGAAGGAGTTGTTTCAGGAAAATCTCATTGTCCATGGGACAGTGTGCGCATGCTCTCTGCTGAAGGCTTGAAATGTGAAGGGGAGAAAATTATCTTCAATCTGTTAAACTGTGTGACATATGAGAACGTCAAATAAATGTTTTCTTTAAATTAAACTTATTTTGTTTGCCTTTAAGATCTGGCATTCTTTCACCATCAGTGTTAAGAAAAAACAATTCAGGGCAAGCAAATGTAAAGTATAAATTTAACCGCGAAGGTACCTCATCACCACCACAGTGATGTCAACTGGTCATTAATGTAATTTGATCTTAATACAGGTTCAGTGAAGCCTGCCACCTTGATGGGATGGGCCTGAAGAACAGGATTTGGGGAGGAAGTTTTTCTCTTGTACTATAGGAGGAATTGGCAGGGTACATGGCTCTGCTTGGGAAGCCTCGCAGAGGTTGTGGTGAGTGTGTGCACCGGTTGTGCATTGGCCAGGCCTAACTGCATAAGAGCAGGGCTCGCTTGAACGTGTTTGTTAATGTGTTATAACCTTTCATCTAACCTTGCTACAGATGCTGTAAATTCATTGGGCATTTGTTATACTAAGATAAAATTTGAGGCTGCTGTAGATGTTCAGGTGCTGTGTACTGCTAATCATGAAGTGTACCTTGAGGTTAATTGCAGGTACTGTATGCTGCTTCTCCTGCATATATCGCTTGGGGGTGTAGTGCAGACACTGTAATTCCGCTTATTATATATGTATCTTTGATTCTGAAAGAACTGAAGCTTTCTAGTGTAATGTTTTTTTAAAGCTATTTTGCATAATTTTCCTTTGAACATCTCATTTCAAAATACTGACCTGGACTTGAGGACTAAAGTGTGAAAGAACTATACTTGTTCCATAATTTATAAAGTGTATCTTTGCAAGGAGCTACACAATTAAAAACATCAATAAATCATGATTTTGAACACACAATCCCTTGCAATTTCTTATTTTGCCAAAAAATCATTACTTTCATACAGTAAGACGTGATTACCTAAGAGTTACCGTACACGAACTTTTGGCAAAGTTGGTAAGTAGAATTAATATCATAATGACTTTTTATTATATTATCTACAGGATATCCAGGAAAAGTAGAGATGCTTTCAGGCACATAAGTTCTGAATACAAATGCACATGCCTGGAACTTCCTGCTTCTTTTAGCTAGTCTAGTAAGACTCTAGCTACAACTCTCTCTTTTCTATGTCCTTAAAGACTACAGCTGCAGTTGCACTATTACTACATACAACAGAGCATTTAATAAGAAGGATATTGTATTCTCATGATTGAAGGGGAAAGCAATTGCATAGACTATCAACTTCATGTTTTGAAGATAACTAAGGAAATACTGCTAAGTGTGTAAATGGAAAAAGATGTTAGCTGCCTGCACTTATGTTGAGGGTAATGATTAAAGATCTGATTTTGCCTGGTGAGAAATGTCAAAAGTTGATTTCTGTGACAAGAATTAAAATGTGATACTAATTATGTGTTTAGATGCAGTTTTGTTCTTCAGTAACCAATCTGGACATAGTAAAAATATCTTTGCAATTCAAAGCCCTTTCATACCAAGAAATTATCATATGTAATTATCATATCAAGCATTATCAGAGCTTTTGTTTTTTCCTACTCTGGCCCTCTTTAGAGTATGCTCTGGGAACAGTGGGAAAGCTGGCTGATGACCTCTTAAGATGTAGATTCAAGAAAAATTTCAGGCAATGTTTACTTTAAGATTACACTGAAGATTCTTTTGCCAAGAAAACAGTGTGAGCCTTCTGTCTATCAAACTGAGCTATGACTAACATGCTTCCTCCTCAACATAGAGCAGTATGAGAAAGCCCAAGCTAGTTTACCTTTTAAAATGGTTTCTCATGAGCAAAGATTATTACTGTCTATTCACTCTCATCTATTAAAATACTTCTTTAAGCAAAGAAAGGGGTGACATTTCCTTCATTCTGTCTAGCAGTTTTAATGCTCTGGGGCTTTAACAGCTAAAGGCTCAATGTTCTTATCATTTAGTTTTATTGGCCTTTTAATTAGCGTATAAAGACACCAGTCTGCTGTTAGAAAATTGTCCTTTACTAATTATAGCAGTAACTTGAATGAAAGAGTTAGGTATTTATCATTCCTTTTCCTGAGAGTTTGTGTGAATTATGACAAGGTCTGAGAAAGTCGATCATTAATGGAAGGTGGGCTATGATGGGTGATAAACTAGTAGTTCATATCGCTATTTTCATGCACTGGATTAAAGTCAGCTGCCTTTTGTACTCTTTGAGGAGGTTGCTTCCTGGCATTTTTGTTTCCTAGCCTTTTTCCCATAGAAATACTTCCTGATCAAAGGGGGGAAAAAAGGAGGAGAAAAAAAGAAAGAATATTATGTATTTAAATAGTGTTCTGGAGCCCTCACTTCATACTAGTGCAAAAATGAGGCTATTCCAGCAAAAAAAGGAGAAAATGCAACAAGTTATAGTTCAGCTTTGTGTGTAGCCTACCAAGCATTCAGCACCCTAGGTTTCTGTGCTAGTAAGGCCTCCATGATAGCACAGCTGAAGGGGAGTAAAAAGGAAGGCTAGCTCTCCATGGGATTTTAAGTGCCTGAATCACAGAATGGAGCTTTCAGTCCTGAGCTGAAGCCCCAGATGGTAGAGGACAGCTTCTGAATGGGATCTAAAGCAGCCAATATGCTAAGCAGGAACATCCTTATTTGACAAAGTAAGACATGCCAAGAAGAAGTACATGTTAAACGCTGCTATTTGGAGAGCTTATGTTCCCAAAATGGCAATTATGATTTCAGTCCCTGCCCTGCTTTGAGCATTTTTGTTCAAAGTCCAAGTTCATTTTGTCAGAGTTGATGGCCCTAACCACTAAACGAGGCAGACATACTCTTTTGAGGGTTTTTTTGTGTTTTTTTTGTTTTGTTTTGTTTTTTGTTTATTTTTTGCTCACATTGTCCTGTGTAATGGACCTATTTATTGTAGAACAGCTTTAACAAGAAAGACTGAACATCTTCTCCCATTCCCTATAAATGTTATATAAATTATAAACTGGTAAATGTAGGTGAGGAGGTGCTTGGAATCTCCCTCTCAGGCAGAGAGGAGGGATAAACCTGAGAGCTGAATGTATGTTTATAACTTACATGAGAATCCCCTCCAAACTCTGATCAGGGTGGTATAGCACCACCTGCTACTTTTGCAGAGCAAGAAGGAGTGATCCTTTCTCATATTTTTAAAGATATTGTGAGGGTGCCTCGCTCCAAGAGCAGCTCAAAAAGCTCTTTCCTACACTTAAGAAAGTAAGTTTAGCTCTAGTACTTTGCAATTCTGTGTTTATTACCCAGGATTGGCCAGTTAAGGTATGTTTATAGGGATATACTTTTTAAGTGCAACTGCTAATTGATCTGAAGGAAAAAAAGTGGGCAAAATATTGGTCCTTTTTCTCCTCTTTTCCCTGATGCCCAGGATTCCTGCCTTCTCACTTGAATTATGGCCACACAAACAGCTGACGTGGCTCATCTGGGGAAGCAGAGAACTCTGGACTGGTGAGGAACAGGATTCAGAGGCTTAGTATAAAGGAAAAGGCATAAGCCTCTTAAAACAGTAACGTAAACAGATTAACATCCATGAAAGCAATGATCATTTTTCACCAAGAGTATGTAGTAGGGTTTGGGGTTTTTCCTTCATACCTAATCTATCCCTATGAATGATTTCTCCAATAGGGCAATCCTGGACATCAAAACATAGACAGAGCTTAATTTTTTTACCACCATGTCTAACATGACAGGCAGAATGAAAACAGGCTATCTGACATCTGCACCAGCATGAGGAGAGCTGACTCCACACTGCCAGGGGATTGCTGACCTGTGCTCTGTAATTCTCATGTGCAGAAAGTCCCAGCTGCACTAGAAGCTGCTTAACGGGAATGGTATTTAAGCTAAATGTAATCACTGTCTCCCAGCACAGCCAAATTGTTCCCTGTACAGATTAATATATGGATGAGTATCGTCAATATGATTGCTCCTCAAAAGCTTTTCCATTTTCTCTCTCTAGTGAGCAATGGTAGTTCACAAATCTCTCAGCTGAATCCCTCTCCCACCACTTCACCAGTTCAGAGGTTATTTGTTTTTTCTTTTTTTAGTGGTGTCCTATTATGCAATCTTCAAGAAGACCTTTGAAATTCAGGGTACCTTTCATAACTCTTCTACTTAGCTTTCAGTAGAAATCAATGAAAAGATCCTTAATTTGTTTTGGATAATATGACATCTGCCCTTAAATGACAAACATGAATTCCAAGGGGTCAGTTCAGTACTGCCTTGAAATTTAATCACGTGGAAAAGAAAATATTGAATACCCTTAAACTCACCTTGAGTACACATATTAGTACTTGACAGTGTCTAGACGGATGATGATCTGGAAAGTAGAGTCTGGGAAAAATAAACTTAAAGTTATTAAAGTCAGCTACACTTCCCAGTGGTAATAAAGTAGAAAGATGGGGGGGGGAAGGGGGTGGAATAGAGAGGTTTTTTTGAAAAAAAAAAAAAAAACACTTTCTGTAGCATCTGACAGAACAACTGTTGTTGCCAGCAGTTCCATTTGGAACCTGCACACCTTTTAAGTCTGTCTTTTTTTAAAAGATTTCACATTAAAAAAAAGTCTGTAGAACCTGAAAAACTACAGGAAAAAGAAATCTAATGATAAGACGAATATTTGTCTGGGTATGCGCAAAGCAGTGAATCCAGTTTTTCTTCTTTCTTTTCAAGGGACTCTCTAATTTAGAGTCTTTCAAGATCATACACGGGATTGTAAGCATGTATGTTTGCTGTGGTACACTAGGATGAAAAAACATCTTTATAGGGCACACTGTCGGTCAGCTGGTGATCTCTGAGCTTCAGCACAGCATTATTTATGATCATCTTATGCTTAAACTGCTATTCTGCTTCCCATCATGTCTGGAACTATAGAACAAATATGACCTTGCTATAGAGCAAATGTGACCTAAACAAAAATTAAATGTATTGCTTGTGAAAAGAGCCCTGGGACTCACAGCCTGGGAGCAGAACTGCAGCACGGCTGTAGGGACAACCCAAACCACAGCGCTCTGTCTCCTGCTGCCTGAGACTGCCCATTCGTAGGAGGACTGGGGTTAACTAGTCTCCGTGGCATTGGCTGTATGATTTTGGGATGAGGTGTTTAGGGATTGATAATGGAGAACCTAGTGGGACAGTCATATCCATAGCGATGCCCAGGCCATCCACATTTCAGAGAGAGGTGATCTTGGCCAGCACTGGGACATTTTGTGAACTTGATCTTTCTCTCACTTTGCCCTGAAGCTTTCCGAAAAGCCCAAACCTAGGATAAGACTTGATTCCTGTCATGGACAAAAACCAGATATAGAGAAACGCTTTGTTTCTGAATCCTAGATGGACTTAAGCAGGAGAATTATGTTCTGGACTGCACAGCTGGGCATAATGTTCTTCATGTGCAAGGATGGTGAGCTTGGTAGAGGTACTTTCAAGCTCCAGCAAGTCTTTGCTTACTAAATGAGAGCAACCTGCCTGCACAATTACGCTAAGGTAGATCAAGACTTTCTGGATCACAATTTTGGTGCTTAAAACTCAATTCCTAAGTAATTTTTCAAAGGGACTGTCTCTTGGCTGGCTGTCCTGCCTAACACCACTTTGCAGTAGTGTGACCGTAATGTTTCTTGTTGGAGAAATGAGATCCTGAGCAAGGATTTTAGTGAGAGTTTCTTTTGCTTGTTTGCTACAACTCTGCATTTAGCCATCAACAGAACTAAGATGGGATAAATGCAGGTAAAGTTACAGTCATTAGGGAGATGAAGAGACCATTTTTATGAAAAAAGACCACATTACATAGTTTATCTGGATAACCACAGCTACTTGCAGCAGCAAATACAGCTGTGCTACACGCTCTTCAGTGCGCTATCACCAGAACACGCTTGGATGCCAAAACCTGTTATTATTTGCAGAGAGACTTTTAGCCAGTTCCCTGAGGGAATGAGGCACTGTGCATTCGTGCTGTCAGCGCGACAGTTCCCGCCAATAACTTTTGAACCTGCTGACCAGTTTCCAGGCAAATTTGCCAGACGGGCCAAGACTCAGTAATACTGAATTCCTACACGTTTGATGAAAGTAGGTAAAGAGTGGAAAGAGACACTGCTAGTATTTCCATAGAGAGAAAGACTGCCCTGAGTTCTGGTTTTAGTTTCCATGCTATCATAAATAGTTTCTATGCTACTAAAATAGATTTTACAGTATTATATTGTTAGTCACCAGAAAATTCACAAGGGAGAGTGCCGGAAACGAAGAAAGCAAGCCCAGGCTTCACAACTTCTGCCACTCAGGAGCACGTTTTTAATGAAATAGGTAGAAGTTTTGAAGAAGTCGGTTTGGGAGGGTTTTGTTTGGTTTTAGTGAAATCAGCCCCCATGAGTAAGCATGAAGAACGGAGGTCCGCTCAGCGCAGCCAGCGGAGGGAGCAGCGCAGGCGGATGCGGACACAGGATCTGTCCCTGGGTGAAGGGAGGACTAGAGCTCAGAGAGTGGCAGCCACGTGCCGAGGCTGTAGGTGGCCAAGGAGAACCGACTGACAGCGTTTGAATGGATCCGCTTAGGAAACCCTCTGCGCGTAGCGCTCTTACCAGAGCACAGCCTCCGGGAGACCAACCACCCAAAAACACCAGCACGCTCCCTCAGCAGCTGGGAGGGACCCAGAGGAGGGAAAAGCTTCGTGCCCGTTCCTGATAGTGGGCTGCCTGGTCTGTGGCTCATTAGCCCTCCAGCCAATGCGCTGCAGGTGCGTGTGGCTTGTTTTAACACATCCATCCTCCCCTTCCTGCAATTTTGATGGTGTGATCACCAGCTGTGCAGGTAGTGCTGTGGTCTGCTGCTTGCCTGTGGCCTTGCCCAGCCTTGCCTGGCCACGGCTCACATGGCTCCAGCCTAAAGCTCCCCTCCTAGGGTGCGCAAAGAGCTATGAGGACCAGAATCTCCAACGGGGCAAGCTGGCACGACGCCGCCTGCTTGCTGTCCGTGTTGACTTGCTTCAGGAACCCTTTCAGCAGTGCAGGGATAGCCCTGCACTCTTCCCTGCCCTGTCCCCCCAGCGCGGTGGCAGTGGTGGTAGGGACATCCCGAGTCAACGTGAGCAACTCCCTCCTCTGCCCTGCAGTTTAGGGCTGTGCTGGTTTTGGGCTTGGCGGGCTCTGCCTCCTGGGGACCCCTCTGTGCCTGGGAGTGAAATCCTCCTGGAAGCTGCTGCCATCGTGGTCACTTGAGCAGAGGAAATCTGGAAGCTTGACCATCAGCTTTGCATGATGCGCAGAGGAGGTGCCCTGCCAGACGATCCCTCACTACCGCATCCTGGCAGGGACACACAGGCGAATGGGACCTGACCCTTGTCACCGCCACTTGATAACTCCTCTTGAAGCGAAAAGGCACCGGAGCCTCAGTTGTTCCACAGCTGAAGCCTTGGCCCACAAGTTTCCATTGGGCACAGAAAGTAATAAGCCAAGAGGATGTTGCTCGTGCCATGGTTTGTATTGTTTATGGCTATTTGTCTTCAGAAGAGCAACCCTTAGTAAGAAAAAACTTAGAAATATGTCACTGATGGTACAATTACCAAATTATGTGAAGAACTGCAAGTTCAAATCTTGGCATAACCAGTTTTGAGAAATGAAAAACACTCTCCTCTGAAATGAGCCTTTCAAGGCAGTTTTGCTTCCTCCGTTGCTAACTGGCAACAGAAGGAGTACGCTCAGCGTGAAAAGCTGGCCAAAGGCCCTTCCTGGCTTGCCCTTTCCTCTGCAGGGACAGACCTCAAATCATGCTTTAGGAGCTACCTGCTGTCCAGGAGACCATCTCATGTTGTTTCCCAAAAAAATCAAATGATCTGAGAAGGGGAGTGATGGATGTGTGTGGAGTCCACACTGCTGATGCTRTTGTCTTTAGGCCCTCGAGGGCTCTGTCCTGCTGCTCAGGGTGTCCCCAGCAATTCAGGCCTTTGGATGACTTTCCAGATGTGCCATATGGCAGAAACAGCTGAAACCTGCAGCTGTCTGGTCTGAGAACAGCTGCTCTCGATCCTAAACATTGGTGACGTTTATGTTATGCAAGACAGAAGCCTCACAGTGGCTGGGGACGGCAGCATCTCCAGGAAGAGGAGGCTCTGGCAGGGCCAACGTGTACGCAGCCTGCACTGGACCCAGGTCCACACTGCTCAGGTGTTCRCATGTGCAGCACTAGTATCCTACTCATGCTCTGCTTTGCTCTGATTACTGAGTGCATCTCTTTTTACTCCAACAAAAGCAGACTTGCTTTACTCTTTTCTCTTTAATAAACAGTGCTTCCTTCCCACGCTCGACTGCCTCCCCTGGGCATCCTGCCGCAGTCACTGCCCTGCTCCCTGAAGCCTTCTCCTGGAGGAGGCAGGCAGTATCCCTGCTCGTGTCCAACATAGGTGCCACTTTTACATTTTGCTTGCAAAAAAGTAACTATACCTAAGGTCAAAATTCCCAAGGGATGTTGGACACACAGAATTAATAGACTTCCCAAAGGCCATGCTATAAGAAAAGTCTCTATAGATACCTGGCATATAGCCCCTAAACCTACTTCTGTGAGAGTCCTTCCCATTCCCCAAAATATAGAGGGAATGCATTTAGGACCACATTTTAGAAAATAGTTCATAACTACAAGATTTGCAGTTTATGGCCTCTGTCTGCCAAAAGACTTTTTCTTTTCACGTACTAGTGTTTGGAAATGAAAACTACTGATTGCACTCAGTCAGGCTTGCAGCTTTTTCCAAATGCAAAGTCAGACGCCCTGGGGAGAGAAAGGCAGAAGTAACTGGTCGGAGCATCTGCCAAAGGCTTGAGAGACATAGATCAAGTCCTTCTTCTGCCTTCTCATGTCCACATCAGTATAACTGAATACAGAAGCATTTCTCCTTGCAATGCCATTCTGAGGATAAATACATTGAAAAATGGAGGAGYCCAGCTACTATAACATAGCTCCTTCTGGTAATGTGTCTAGATTTTAACTTTAAATGTTGCATGAGACAAGAAATAACCCCAGACACATATGTATTTCTGTAAGATACAGTCTGATTACATATATTATTCTGAGTAACCTTGCTGTGGTGCTTCTGATGGCCTCAGAAGAGCTATTCTATATACACATATACATATATATATATATGTACACTTTTCTTCTGAACAATAACAGAGATTAATTCCAATGCTTTCAGAGTTTAAAAGCTAGGTAAGTAGTAAGCATAGACTATCTGTGCCACATAGGGATAGTCAAATAAACTTTGATAGTAGCATGTACCTGAAACACTGCTAAGCCAGAACACAACACACTGCCCATGTAATCAGCCATACCTTAAACTTCTTGTCTCTTCTGCCTCCCTAATATTTTGCTGTAGTGGTTCCTTGCAGAAAACAACTTTCTGTTGTAGAGAATAAGGTTACATGTTTGTCAGTAAATCCTCACATACAAATTGGTGTGTCTTCATGAAGATAACCTGAGTAACTTTAGCATTCAGTATATTTTGTTCAAATTGCAGGGGAAAATGCATATAGTGACATCTTCCATACTTGATTCTTATCACTGTCCACAATTTTAAATTTAGTTGGGCAGATAGCTTGGAGCTAGTTAGAGAGGCTTGAAGTAGCAACATATATTCATTTCTTTTCACACATTCCAGATGTATTAAAGTCATTTTTGCAAAGGTCACAAGTGGGATGGGTAGCTTCATTCTTTGAGCCAAATGATTACAAATTTGGCATGATATTGATCCAATGTACTGATTGTACCAAAAATGGAGGGAGTTACTGCCAACACAGAAGTCAGTGCAAGAGCACGGAGGGGTCAGGCTGACACTGGCAGCTTGTAAATCTGGAAAGCCTTTTTGTGCTTCACCTTAGAATAAATCACAAAGTCACCCTGTACCTAGGTTTCCTCATTTTTAAGAGGAGAGCACTTCGTCAYGTGTGTATCTTGGAACATGTTGGGKGTGATGAGTGGGCTGTGAGCAGAGGTTGGAGTCCCCCAGCCCGGGGCGGTCGTTGGGCCGGGCGCACAGCTGGAGCACAGCTGCAGGAGCTGGGCCCCAAGGCAGCCAGGCATGCCTGGGGCTGAAGGACTACGAGCTCTGAAGCTACAAGAAATCACAGGCAYTGTGATGCCAGGGGGCTGCTGAGCAGGGCTGCACTCACCAGGCTAGGGTTCATTTTGGAAACCTCTCGATTCGAACTTAAAGACAAACAGTCAAACTAAAAACTTCCTACATATCAGAAATTCTGCCTTTCGACAGGTTTGGCAGTAGCAGTCTTTCAGTCTTGTGAACCAATCATTTGGCCATGCATCTCTCCAAGTGTGTGGAGAAATGGTTGATCTGCAGGAAAGAAAGTCAGGTATCAGGAAAAGAAGCACTAGCAATTGAGATGATGAAGCTATGGAACAGGCTCTGAGATTAATCATCAGATCTGCTTTGCTAGAAATTTTAAAAAGCAGAGCAAGGCCTTGGTAGGTGTAAAGGGGATTGCTATTACCTTCTGTAGGCGCAACACTTGAGGTACCTTCTAGCCGTGCATTTGTATAATATTATCGATGAAAGGCAATACCAGAAGCAGTGCAATAGAGAGCTGAAGAATTTAGAGGAAAGGCAAGACAACAAAGAGTGAAGCAGCACCAGGCCGTGGTTAGTGCATCACRCAGATCCCGTGCTGGTGCAGCCAGTTTGGCCGTTGCAGAAGAATCTCAGTTATGGAACACGTCACCCAGGGGCATCTTCTSTCTGTCCCTCCATGCGTGTTGCACGTCCTGAATCACAGGCACTTACAACTCTTTTTGATTTGTTCAACTTTTTGTCTTTAAAAGATAGAGGTTGTTATTACCCTTGATCAAAATGTTCTTCTCTAAGTTGTTGATGTGAACAATCATAACACAGATTTTTGTATTTGGGTGGGAGCACCCAACAGATTGAACAAGTTTGCTGAATTGACTCTTGCATACAACAGCGGACTGCCATCTTGTGATCTACATTTAAATTTTTTTTCCACATAAAAAAATCACTACGCATCCTCTATTTCATAAATTACAATAAACATTATGAAACACTCTATAAATATAATTTGTCCTTGGCTCATAAATGTCTCTAAACCCACCTTTCATAATGACACCAGTTTCCCTAGTAACTATTCCAAAGTTTTTAAAAAAGAAGAGGGAATCCAGAGAGATGAAAACAAGCAAAAAACAAGGCAAATGATAAGACTGAACCTGTTTGACGAACACCAAATATGTCTCAGTCTGAGGTACTCCGGAGTTTTTATTGCTGCTTGTTTTGTAATCGTGTCCTCCTAGACTCAACCCAATAAAAAATTTATTTCACCTTGCACTGTCTGGGCACAGCTTGCCTCAGAGCGAGAGCAGGGGTAGGTCCGGACTGCAAACTCTGTGTCTAACTCCAAAGGCTTGGTCGTGTGCGGAGCCAGGGGACACTGACATCGCTATAGTGAAAGGAACCAGTTTGCTACGCGACACGTGGCTCAGCTCAGCYGACCCTCATAGCTGACCATTAAATTTAGGCAACTAGATTCACGTTTAGCGCCCTACTTTTCCAAACAAATGTAGGGAACCGATAGCTCCTGCTGAAATACTGCTTACAGCAGTGATGAGAGAGTTGGTGACATGCARAAAAGGGCACTGAAAGACTTGTCTGCAATGAAGGAACTGAAAAGTGGCTGGAAAAAGCACCCTGAGGCACCCTGGATGTCTACATGTGAGAAACGAGGTCGAGCAAAACACTCGTGCGACTGGTGCAACGAAGAGACCTAGCTCACAGGTCAAGGAGCACGGGGGGGTCACATGCAGCTGTGGTGCTCGCTGAGCGCATTTGTCTATACCTTCCATAACCCTACATCCTTGAACAAACTGACTATCAGCAGGCGATGAAAAGCTTCCAAACGAGAGTGGTAGTGAGGTAGTTTGTAGGAAGAAGTGATACCTTTTATTAGATCAATGAAACAGTGGGAAAAAGTAATAGTAAAAAATAACAAAATAGCAAAAGCTTCCAGGCATGAAAGCCCTTCTTTGGGTCTCACACAGGAGYTGAAGAGGGGACCAGAGTGGTAGCGCTTTGACATCCACTTTGCAGCAGGAACGGAGAAAAAGGCCCATTGCCAGAGGTGGGCAGAGGGAGGAAATTTAAATCCGGTCACCGTAAAGGGTACATACTAAAAAACATCTCACTGCTGCAGTAGTCCAGGTTCAGACCTCGCCACTCGTCTTCCAGGTCCCGTCCGCTTGCCTTTGGAGGTGCCAAGTGGTGGCGGTGGTGATGGGCGCCGCCTGGGACGAGGAAGGGCTCCTGCTGCGCCAGGAGGTGGAGCGAGGAGGGGAGGCAGCCGGCGCTGCCGGCCCCGGGGGGCTTCGCCGCGTAGGACGTGTCTCCAGCGAGGCCGGCGTTGGGCCCGAAGGGCTCATAGCCGGCCTCGGGCGCGGGCGGCGCGCCGGGAGCAGGCCGGCCGCCGGCACAGAGGAGCGGGGGGCCGTGGCAGCCCCGGCGGGCGGCCGGCGGCCTCTTGTCCCAGCGCGGCGGCTCGCCGAAGCTGCCGGAGGGGCCGCAAGCCGAGGAGGCTGCCGGCTTGTCGCAGCGCGGGCTCAGGCCTGCGCCCCCGGCGCCTGCCCCCAGGAACGGCGGCTGCCCCGCGGCGCGGCGGAGCGCCTGCTCCGGGGGGGTCTTGCCTGAGAGCTGGCTGAAGYGAGCGGGCGTAACGTGGGCTGCTGGCTGGGAAAGGAGCAAAGGCAGAGATTCGTGGGTCTGCACCTCACCTGCCAGGGACTTCGGAAAGCAAGAGGTAGTTTAGTAACCAAAAAAGGAAAAAAAAATGATATAATTTAGTAATACAAACTAAAATCCCTCCYGTGAGAGGCCCATATGAATGCATTTAACTGATGTAGATAATAAAGACGCGGCTATAGAGCCTTCCCTCAGGGCAGTCAAAGCGGTTTTTAGGAGGCAAGTTGAACAGCAGTTCCAAGATCACAGCTGTGGATTTAGTTATTTAGTTCACCATTTCTTTTTTTTTTTTTCCCCTCAAATCCTATTTTAAACTAAATACATTGATAGGTCTATCGTTCACAGCTCTCAGGATCAGGTGCCAGCATATACTGAAGTAATGCCTGAAAATGAAATATTCTCATTTAGTTCATCTCACAGAATTTAAATCATTCTTACGGGGTTTGGAAAAATGAAATAAGGTTTCTTCAACTGACTTTTTCTGAAGTGATCTTTTCTCTCCAGCAATATTACTCTTCAGTTTTGCAAGAATCTTTACTTCTGTTTTTAACTGATTAATTTTCCTGTATTTAAAATTCTTGCTCTGTGAATGAAAATTGTGTTCAAAGAAGAAGCAGCACACTAGAATTATTCTGCTAGGTCTTCTATTTTCCAACTTCTTTAAATGCTCTAATTATAGGATTATAATTTTACAAACTTTAATTCCTTGCAAAACACGCATTCTGTGCTATCATTTATGATTAGGGTTTGCAAGTCTCCGTTCTTTGTAATTCTACTTTTGCATCCCTTTAATTATGGGATGCAAAATTTAATTTTTAATTATAGTGATTTTCTAACTTGTTGACTGCCAGGGTAGCAAAGCTCCTTTCAGCTATTCTCAGCCTATGATAAGGAAAAATTCCAACGACCTTATGTAGGACCCAGCCCTTCTTCAGTTAAAGAGCAACTGACGCCACAGAGAAAACATCCTATATATTGCTTAATCTATTTTTGGCTCATATATTTTCTGCAGTCCTGCTTTGTGCTCTCTTGTAAGCACATAGAAATAGAATCTTCTAAAAAGATTCCTGCCAGCTTCAGTGACCCAAACTTCACACCTGAAATCAGATTCCCGAGTTTATCCTATCCTAACAGGTCATGGCAAGAACAAGAAACAAACCTGCTTAAGGTGAATGAACTAGAGTGCCATGATACAACTCTGAAACGCTAGAGTGACTGCACCGAGTCAAACTGCCTGAAGAGTCGATTCAAAGATTATACACATTTATGACCTCTTTGGTCCATTCCTTGTCTTGCACAATCTGAAGTTGAAACTCCAAGAAGATGTAGGAGAGGAAAGATCAAGACTTGTCTAGGGGGATCTTCTCCTCAGTGAGGCCAGCTGGCCCAGGTATAAAAGAAACAAAGCCACCAGGCTTAGGAACATTTCCTAGCTAAGAACTATTTCAATGTTTCTAAGGCCAGAATTAAATCTTCAACAGGAAAATTATTGTTCCTATCTGGGGTTGCCCTAGCTCTTCTGTGGCTTTTCCTCCATGTCACTGGAGGCTCTTGGGACACGTATCAATGTGGAGAAGCGTGACCCCATTTGCAGTACCGCAGGTAGGGAACTGGTGGCAGGAGGGAAACGGGTGCTGCTGTGGTCTCTTTGTGTGATCCTGTACCTCCTGATGATCTCTAATGTCCAACTTGGGGGCATTAGAGACTGCAGGGGCAATAAGCTGCTCTGGGCATGCTTCCTCCATGGGGAACCTCCAGGTTTATCTCCTTGGTGGGCATTGAGTCTGCCAATAAATCAGCTATTAAAGTAACCGGGTTTATTAAGGTAAAGATTGGAGGGCCAAAGCAAAAAGGAGTAATGATTTCTAGACTTGCCGTGTTAATGACATGTGTGTTCTGTCGATATACCATATGCAGTATATAATAGGTATATCATCTAGGTAATATTATACATTGTATTCTATAACAAAATAGTGTACCATGTTTATCGTGTTTGTGTGCACACGCATATAAATCCTCCTCCTGACCTTAATTATTGCCAGAAGGTTTTCTTGGTTTTCAAGCATTTATTTGTTACAATTTTCTGATGGGGTAGTGCAATCAATATGTAAGATAAACTCATTAAAAACTCCTAACTGTTCTCCTTCAATGTTCATACTGATTAGACTAAATATCTGGGTTTTTTTGTTTTTTTTTGTTTTTTATAAATAATGTTAGTTCTGGCATAGAATTAACAAAGGACTTGTAAGAAAGTTTTCTAAAGGCAACTTTTGCATATAAACAAGAACCGGGGCACTGAAACTATGTCCATGCAGCTAAATAAAACAAGTCCAAGAGCTGTCATCAAGGACTGGACCAAAGGCATGGCCTAGTTGCACGCATACTGCATCCTGGCCTTGGCTGCTCTCTGTACCTGAAGTGTAACAAAGTGAGGGCCACATTGCAGCCCACCAAGAGGTATTTTCACAGCATCAGCTTGAGATTATTGCCCATCCTAGCTTGTGGCACGACGCTTATAGGGACACAGGAAGGTGCAAGGCCAGCTGTATATGGTGAAGAGACCCAAACCTGGTGCAGYGTGTCCCAACGCTACCAGAGAATGCTCCCCTGTCCACCTGACCTGTGCCTAGGCATTTTGTCCACCAGCACTAGCTCGCACTGGCCAAGACGATGGCAGGACTCCTAAGAAGGGTGATGTGATTGAACCTGCTCTCTGATGCTGTCTCGTTCCTCAGCATAGACACTGTCTCCTGCTCCCAGGAGGCCTGAAGGGGTTGGCTGCTCCAGCCTGGGGTGCTGGTGGGGAATGACAGTGCTAAGCCGAGCTGACAGTGAGCTTGGGACAGTCCGGCTCATGCTAAGCCCCCTCTCTCTGCCTGTCTGATCATGTGGCAAAATGCAGATTTGCAAAGCCTGGTCATGCGCAGAGCCAAAGCCCAGCCAGCCTCCAGAGTTAAGCACYCTAGACCATGGATCACTCCCCCAGTAATGTAACATATCAGTAGCAAAAGTTACCTCAATCTCCTGGATTCTTTTAAATCTTGGACAGTGAGGAGAGAAAGCTGTCTGTGCTTTTTGGATTGTCCTTCTTGCTTCTGCTTCCAGTTTTGTTTCCGGTCGAGGATGATCATGAGCACCTTTGGACTTTAGAAAGAAATTGTGACATATTAAACTTAAAAGTAGAATCTTGTTACTAATCTTAAGGGAACAGGATTTGTAACACAGGTCAAGAATAAATATATGGATTGGATTAATAATTTTATTTAATGAGACATAGTTAATGTCAGCTCAAGTCACAAACATATCTCAGATGATGACTGATGGGGCAGAAGTTTTCTGAAATCATGAAAACAGTGCAGCACGCACATATGCATAAAGAAGAGAGTCCCCACACTAGAGACCCAACTGAAGCCATGAGGTCATTTGACACCTAGCTACAGTGTCGCTGCACAGTTGGTTCCATTCATTTCGAATGCCAGACAATGTTTATCAGGACATTAACTTCCATTAGATTGCATGGAGAATTGATTTTATTTAATCTGCAYGGAAATGAAAGACAATCATAAAGTCTCAGTACACTGGCTGGCTGGCTCCTAAGGAGGTCTCGTCTCCTGGAAAACAGGAGACAATTCAGTGCTTAGGGTACTAACCTAGGACTATACTTTCCAAAACTAGTGCCCATCATTTAAACATCCAAATACACTCCTTTCCAAGTAAAAGTTATACATAATGTGTATATTTTTTTTCCATAGACAATACCCTGGGTACAACYATTTCCTGCTCTAAGACATCTTCATATCTGTATGTGGTGCCCTGGAGAAGGAGTTAACATAACATGGCATTTCTCATTCTTTGAGGATCCGCTGGTTTCTATGTGCATATGGCCAGTCATAGAAGCACAGACTAATTCAGGTTGGAAGGGACCTCCTGAGGTCCCATTCAGGCTCCTGCTCAAGTAGGGCAAACTTCAAAGTCCAATCAGGTTGTTCAGGACCGTGACCACTCACTGTGAACTTTTTTTCTCGCAATCAGTTAACTTTGTTATGTTCAACGATCCTTATTTGTTGGAACAAACAAATGTCTTCCATTAATCCAAAAAACATAGTCTTTATAGTCTTTAAAGTTGATTCGCATAACGTAAGGTAGTTTTATACCAACCTGAAAGAATATGAATTGGCCTTCATGCCTCCAGAAGTTGGTAACTGGGTATCCACCATGGCCTCTGCAGGAAATGAGCCTTAGGGGTCCATTGCAGTTTGGGCAACATTTCCCTGGAACAGTAATACAGAAATATTTTCTATGTAGTATCAAGTCAGATAAATCCCAGCTGATACAGCAATTTGTGGGCAGTAGGTTGCTTATCTTTTGTTTCTGGGCTCAGAAACTACACTGAGAAAAAAATATACAAAAAACTTTTAATTATGCAGAAAATTTAACATAAGTAAATTTATTATATTAATTATTACCTTTATTCTGTTCATTTTTAAATATGACTAGTAAAGATTATTTCTAGTAGAACTTTATCATTTAATATGGTCAGTTACGTCCAAGGAAATGGCTTGCACCTCTGAAGGGTTTTTTAAAAATTTTTCTTCTGGTTATTTTTAACTGGGAATTGTCTGGAATGTCAAATATATTCTCGCTGGATTTTTCTAGAGGATCCCTTTTTGACCTCAGTGAGATCTTGATTAAAGTCTTTTTTTCATTCAGAATATTCATCAGTTCCAGAAATTGGTATGAGCCAGCTCTACCTAACAATCAAAAAGTTGTTTGGAATAATCTCGTTAAAAATGTCTGTCCATCTCCTCTCCTCTGTTTGCATAGTCTTATCCCTTGCGACATCCCTATTTGGTCTGCTTTCCAGTCATCCCAGTTTATGAGCAACGTCTTTGCTGCAAAACTTCCCTGAGTTACTTGTGGGCCTGTGAAATAATGACATTGACACTCAGGCCAGCAGGAGCAGCACAGCAGAAAGCTGTCTGTATTGCCCCGCTTTCTTGGTGGCCTTGCTCATGGGTCCATCAGAAACAGAGATTAAAATTCTAGCATGGAAAATATGACACCATTTTTCTGGGAAATACATTTCTACAGGGTAAAGGGAGGAGGAAAAGTTCTGAAACAAGTGATTTTTGTCTGAAGATCGCCTTTAAGTTAAGAAATGTTTTTCTGCGAGTGTCCTGCGCACAGAAGCAGGAATTCACATGCCTTTCTCCGAAAGTCGGTGCTCAGCTGCAGCTGGGTGAATGCCGCACAGGAGTTTCCACCGTTAACCATGCTGCAAAAATACTTTCTGACAAGTTGAATTCCAGAAAGAAAAGCAACCAAGAAAATCCCTCCACAGCAATAAATGTAAAATGAGTTGCTCCAAAATCAAGAGCTGCGTTTGGCTATAGGGAACGGCAGAAGAAAAGTTGGTTACTCCAATGGCTCTCCTCTACCACAAGGTCTTTTATGTTGTGCTCACTTATTAACTGTCCTATAATAAAGAGCCCAAGACTGGTGTTGCTGCCTTCATGTACTAATACTTACTCTGCTGTTTTTGTCGAGCTTTGTCACATATGGCTGGTCTTAGATAGATCTTCCTTCCATCCAGAGTTGAGCAGTCATTGCCACAGACCACCACCCCAAGGCAGGACTTTTTTAAGATGCGAGAATTATGGTTGTTGGTGTTTCTCATTGCCCAACTACTATGGTGTCGCTGAGCGTTTTTATCTTCGGAGCTGTAGATATGTTTTACGTAGGAGTCTGGCCATTCTTGAAACCAGTCCGTCTGTTTCACGTCCTGTTAAGAGGCCAGAGAAAGCCAAATTTTAGGCTGGGGGAGAAAAAGGTTTGTGTATGAGCCTAACGGACCTGATCCTCTGTTGTACCCCATCTAGCCAGGACCATTCTCACACTGAGGAGTACTGGTGCTGGTTGATGACTCCCAAGCGGAGCGCTGGAAAGGAGCTTGTAGCCCCTCTTTGATYCTGTGAGCCCCCAAATTAGCCAGAAAACCTAGCCAACATGCCGCTCTCACTCTCTCTCTGGTCCAGCTCCATGCACAACTGCCCCAGCAGAGAAAGGTGGGGCTCTTGACGTAAAACAGTACATACTTTCCTTGCCCGCAGCAGTCACCAGCTGACTAACTTCTATTAGCCTTCATGGCAGAGATCCTGCTTTGACGTTCTGGCCATTAACAACAGTGTTATACTGAATCATTTGGCTTGACTCACTGTGCAAAAAGGACACATACTGCATCAGACTGAGCCTATTCCCAAATTTGTAGGTCTTCAGTTCTAAGATTTTGGTTCCTTTTGGCTTAAGTGTTATGAGAGATTTCCACAGCAATTTTTATGAAGCCCAAAACATCTTGATCAGGCTTTATTTTCACTATCATGGATGAAGCAAAAAAATTCTCTATTTTTTTAATAAAAAATATTCAAAAGAGCAATAAAAAATAAAACTGAATGAAAAAAAAAGACAAAGGGCTAACTATACATTACCTCAATGGCTACATTCAACAAGTAAAATGCAGTAAGCTATAAAACCTGAAACAAGTTCTCTGATTGTTTTTGAGGGAAAAAAGGCTAGTGATAACAAAGGTACAGAAAAATTAATAGGACTTTCTTGAAATTGCAGATCCCAGCCACCTCAAGCCATTATGGCAACAGGACTACAAACTAAGAAAAGAAAAACTGGAAAAACTGTATTGCCTGTGCTCATGTGAGAGCCATCTGAGAGCATAGGGAAGGGTGTGGGGTAGCCTCCTGGCTGAAATGCAGGGGAAGGTGACCTTAGGGTGGAAGGCAGCGAAGGAGGCAGCCTGGGACAGGGAGGCTCTGGGTGAACAAAAGTGATTTTGTACAGGAATGACTGGAATCAGGTGAGAAGACAGAGCTGGATAATGAAAGGGCCCAGCAGGAGGAATCTGCTATAAATATGCTGCAGTGACAGACAGGGATGAGAAGCTGAGGAGTCTTGGGTTTTCAGTGGCAGGTATGAATGAGATTTTTAGAGAGAGGACTAGAAAAGGACTGAGGAAGGAAAAGGTTGCTATTCTGCCCCTGTCAGCAAATCTCTGTAAAACAGAATTTCACATCGCACAGGAAGCCGGCTTTTCCTCGCGAGAGGAGCGTTGCCTCTATGTGGAAATTCAGCCCAGCTTGCCTGGACTCACATTTGTAGCCAGGCTTAGCACTAGAGGTGCAAAGCATCTCATGAGTGCTGTGCTCAGTCCTCACAAAGCACTGCCCATGTCACGGACATTTCCAATTGAATTATCTCCAAAGCAAAGGACAATTATTTTACCTGTTTTCTCTTCATCTCATCCACCAGTGGACTAGAAAAGCAATGGATCTGCAGCTTCACTGTTTTTAATGCATAAAGCATAGTTCTTTGAATAATACACTGAAGAAAAAATGCACAGGAAGCTCAAGATTCTAGAGATGTTGTCTAGCTCTTCAGCAAAACACTGTGCCATAGCTCAAGGTGGCAAAGACGGTAAAGACAATGAGGTATAGAGCACTGGGAGAGTATTGCAGGGCTCTGGTGAAGTGGAGAAGCCAGGACAGGACTGGATGAGCTTCTAAGATAGAGACACATACCTGGGGAAGTTTGATGTCATTGATATCCCAACTTGCCATTTCTCCATTTTGGGAAGCGGAGTTCTCCTGATCCATAACAACGTCGTCTGCACCTTTCAGCATTTTTGAATTCCTTCCCAAACTTAGCAAGAAAGTCTCTACTGGCTGCTTTCAAAGTTGTCTGGCTGTCAGCACTCTTGAGCAGTTTACAACCAGGAAGCTGGTTCCTGAAGCTAAATGATAGAGAGGCTGCTCATTAAAGATAAAAATCAGTGTTCTTCTGCCAGAAAAACTTGTTCCATTAAAAGTTTTGCAAGCCAACAATGCAGTGGAAAATATAGCTTAGAGACAGAATGGGATCTTACGGAGACACGGGTAATGGCAAGCGAATCGTGCCCTTCTCATCCGCCTGCTTTTGCTCATTCTCCTCTCTCACAGGGTTTATAGCCTTGTAACTCTGCTGAGAGACTCTTTACACATGGGGTTAGACTCAGGCTCGGTATTTCCAGAGCTGAACTGACTGAGCAGCTCTGCAGCTCCTCGGGGCTCTTTCAGCCATTGTGCACCCATCAGGCTTTCCTCCAGCAGCACCCAGCAAAGGCGAGCAATGCGGGGGACTGCCGTCCCGCTTCGGATGAACGGGCTATCAGCCCTTCCAAAAAGTGCTGCCATCCCTGAGAGCTAATCAGTCACATGAAGGATGGGAAGCGTAAAAAAAGAGGTTGGGCTACCTGYATTTTCATACAGCATTTTCAAGAGCAGATTGAAGGAAAAAAAATAAAAAAGACTGGTATGGTTGTTAAAACTGACAGTTCTCATGTGAAGTCGTGTAAAGTGGGCGGTTGCSCTATTTTGAATTTTGGTATCAGCTATTTTCAGGGACCTTAGCCATAAAAATGTTTAGGGGGTTGTTTGCTTTGTGGGACTCACTATTACTGAGAGAAAAGGTGAATCAGAAAATGAACAGTCAAGTTTTCTGCTTCTGGAAGGTGGAATAGCATCAGCGGTTTCGGAGAGGTCCTGTAATTTACACTAACTGAGGATTTGTTAAAGGCAGAGGAGAGACAGAAGGAAAATCTGCCGGATGTAGTTCTATTTCATATACTTTATTAATGTTAAGGAGAATTTCTTTTATTGTTATTTCTGACTCTGCATATATGCAGCCCTTTTTGAAAGTCACCCAGTCTTCATGTCCTTAGTTTACCCAACTATTAAAGTACTTGTGATCTTAATTTCTTGTGTCACACTGCACATCCCTAAAGCAAGAGTTTGTAGATCTTCACAAAGCACCCTGAGACCTTTGGCTGTGAGGGGCCCAGCAGCACCCTCAGAGCCCGGCTTTGGGCACAGGCTGCGGCCAGCACACAGCCACGGAGGGACGCCCAGGAGCTATCACCAGCACACGGATAGTTCAAAAGCAACTAAGTCATGGCAGGTTCAAAGACAATGTCAGATTATAGGAAATGGGAGACTATACGAGAAGGGAGCACCACTGCTTAGAAATATGCATGGCTGTAAAAACATGAGGTCTTCAGATATTTTCATATTGCAGTTACAAAGAAGATAGAGGTAGCAAAGTCAGGACAAACAAAATATGAGCTGCATTGGAAAAAGGAGTTGAATTTACTAAACAAATAACCCTTGACTATTACCTGCTCTAAAACACGAAATGATTTGTTGTGCATTTCAGAACGACAGTCTCATTGCTTTTAAAGCTACTTTTCAAAAGGAGCTAGCTTAGAGATTGGTTTTTAATTTCCTTCTTCTTAGAGAAAAAATTAATAACTTACCATGCAATATTTCCTCTTTTATTTTACATCAATAAAGATGAAATAAAAATTAAATATTAGTTCAAAGTTTAATGAAAGACATAGTTCATTTCAGAAAAATATATCTTAAAAGTAAAGTTACAGTAAATCATACAAATTTAGCTCCTTGCTGCCAAAGGCTGAAATGGCAAAAACCTAAAACTATAATTACATGATGATATGGCATATTACATTTCTGATTAATATGTATGTAGCTTTATTACAGAAATGTAGCAGCTCTTCAAAATTTAAGTCTTTTTTTCTTTCTGTTCTTTCTTTTTTTCTTTTTCTTCCATTCTGCTCCTCTCCGAAACCTTGGAGGTGCCTCCTCTATGGTCTTTGCTCCAGCAATGTGGGGCAGGAGCCAGGAGCTCACCCAAAACCTCGGAGCTATCTCTCCCTTCTCATATAGCCATGTAATGAAGCAGTTAGATCAGCAACTGATTAGTTTAAGGTTGATGGAGACCTGTTCTGCTTTTATCTTTATTTTTCTGTWGTTTTGACCTCCAGTTGGTTTTATCATTTATTTACAATATAGTTAATGGCCTTTCATTGGTCTAACTGAAAAGATTCAAGAGTATGTTGCTGACTAAAGAGGCACATATAGAAAAATATCATCAAGAAATCACAGAAAGGTTGAGGTTGGAAAGGGTCAGTATGGACAGCTACATAAATAGGAAGTGTCAGACAAAAGAAACAAGCTGTTAGAATACAGGAAGATTGAAGAAATTATGATTTTGCCAATTCACTGATCACCATGGCTTTCTCACTTACGATAACACTGTGCAAAAAGAGGAGTCCTAGAGCCTGAGGTTCAATAAAGGCAAGTGCAGGGTCCTGCACCTAAGGAGGAATAACCCCATGCATTGGTATAGGCTGAGAGCTGACCTTSTGGAGAGCAGCTCTGCAGAGAAAGACCTGGGAGTGGTGGTGGATGACAAGTTGACCATGAGCCAGCAATGTGCCCCTATAGCCAAGAAGGCCAATGGTATCCTTGGGTGCATTAGGAAGAGTGTTGCCAGCAGGTCAAGGGAGGTGATCCTGCCCCTCTCCTCAGCCCTGGGGAGGCCTCATCTCGAGTGCTGTGTCCAGTTCTGGGCTCCCCASKACAAGAGAGACATGGAGCTACTGGAGAGAGTTCAGTGCAAGGCTATGAAGATGGTTAGAGAASTGGAGCAGCTTCCCCATGAGGAAAGGTTGCAAGAGCTGGACCTGTTTAGCCTGGAGAGGGGAAGATTGATGGAGGATCTTATCAACGTGTATAAGTGTCTGAAGGGAGGGTGTCAAGAGAGTAGAGCAGACTCTTCAGTAGKGCCATGCGACAGGACAAGAGGCACCAGACACAGAGTGAAACACGGGAAGTTCTGCCTGAATATAAGGGGGAATTTCTTTACTGTGAGAGTGACAGAGCACTAGAACAGTTGCCCGGAAAGGTTGTGGAGTCTCCTTTTCTGGAGATATTCAAAACTCACCTGGACATGATCCTGTGCAACAWGCTCTAGGTGACCCTGCTTGAGCAGGGGAGTTGGACTAGATGATCTCCAAAGGTCCTTTCCAACCTCAACCATTCTATGATTCTGTTAACAGCACAAGAGCCTAGAGGCATAAAGTGTCGACAACTGGCAAATTCATAATTGAGGCAAGGGAATGTATTTATTATTCACTATATAATTAATATCAGTTCACCTAAAACATACTCTGGGTGACCCTGCTTGAACAGGGGGTGGGGGGAGAGTTGGAGTAGGTGATCTCCAGAGGTCCCTTCCAACCTTACCGATTCTATGATTCTAAAAAGAGCTTTTTCCTCTCCCTACAAGCCTTGCCCCACCTGCTTCTTCAGTCCCTTGTAGTATAAAATTATTGCTAGTATTGCTATACTATGTAATGAAGATTGAAGATTAGACAAGACTCAAGAAGAAAAATATTCAAAGATCTGATATTTAATATTTATATCTGTGTAATACCTAAAAGATATTAAATCACGGTTAGAAAGAGATATTAAGTTAAGCCTCATATTTATGGTTTATAGCAACTTTTAATCAGTTAAGATTAGGAAGGTTTCTTCTAACTTCCTTACAAGTACCCGGCCACTTGCCAGGCACTTGCCACCTGGCCACCAAGTGTTGGCCACTGCTAGAAATAAGATTATGAATTATAAAAGAGATTGTGTATTACTAATTTAAGTGATCATACATATTAAATTAATTCAATGCAATCTGCAAACCCTTATTTGGAAGGACAGTCTTTCAAACTATAACCACAAACAAAACTCATGAGTTCTTCAGTAGTCATCTGTTACAAGAGATCTTGGGCTGATGAAGAAAGAAATCTGGAGCCCTAACAAGGTTCTTACTTCCAGGTTCATGTTCCAGTGAACAATATGTAACATTGCAAAATGGTGCCTTGTGAAAGTAGTTCCCTCTCTGCAGAAGCTGACTGCTGCTGCCTGTTGTTCAGGTGCCAGACCGTGATGAAATGCAAGGATGTATTGATGTAGGCTAGGACACAGGGGGTTCACAGGAGCAGGATCCTTGCTTGTATTGTTTTACTGCCCTGCAAAGTGGACGCTTTTATCAGTGCTATCATCAGTCTTCCTTTTTCCCTCCTTACTGTCATCTTTCAGTTGATGAGAACCTTCACCTGATTTCTGACGTAGTTGCTGGCGCTTTACATGGCCTGAGTTACCTATTCCAGCATTTCTGCCAAGTGGAYAAAGCCCAATGAAAGCCTTTAACTCTTTTTCTTTGGCCAGTATACAAGTCTGCATGTGGATGCTGATATCTTGAGTCAACATAACGTAACATCAAAGCTAGCTAAAGCAATGAGGCGAGACTCATTTTGCCATCTRAAAATTCAGCTTGTTTCGGCAGGGGCAGAGCCTGCATGCAGCCTGCACTTGCCTCCCTAGAGCAAAAGCCTCCTGTTTCAGTCCTGGCTCTTCAACCTTATTCTCTCAGATCACAGACATATACATCACTGTCGCTCACCAATTCCCTTCTGAAAGTAAAGTCCTCCATGACCTGATGTGTACCCATACAAAAGAACACCTTTAGGGAAGTGACTGCCATTGCATGCTTTTCACCACTTTTGTTTGACCCAGTAAGATTAAACATAATGGTCACAACCTGCTTAACCTTCTATGGTAACCCCGTAAAATCGGCATCATCATGTCTGGAATTTTGTACCGGCTCTTTCCCTAACAGCCTCTGGGGTTGGGAAGATGATGAGTATGTATGAAGTCTTGTGTGTGCCCCGAAAGACATATGATGTTGAAGCAAACATGAATGCTTTTCATGATCATGTGGATGAGGGGAGAGCAGTGGACGTTGTGTACCTTGACTTCAGCAAGGCTTTTGACACTGTCTCCCGTAACATCCTCTCAGAGAAGCTCAGGAAGTGTGGGTTAGACAAGTGGACAGTGAGGTGGATTGAGAAGTGGCTGAAAGGCAGAGCTCAGAGGGTCGTCATCAGTGGTGTGGAGTCTAGTTGGAGGCCTGTGGCTAGTGGCGTCCCCAGGGCTCACTCCTGGCGCCCATCCTGTTCAACTTTTTCATCAATGACCTGGATGAGGGGACAGAGTGCCTCAGCAAGTTTGCTGATGATCCCAARCTGGGAGGAGTGGCTGATCCACCTGAGGGCTGTGCTGCCATTCAGAGAGATCTGGACAGGCTGGAGAGCTGGGCTGAGAGGAACCTCCTGAGGTTCAACAAGGGCAAGTGCAGAGTCCTGCAYCTAGGGARRAATAACCCCAGGCACCAGGACAAACTGGGGGCTGACCTTGTGGAGAGCAGCTCTGCAGAGAAGGACCTGGGAGTGCTGGTGGACAACAAGCTGACCGTGAGCCAACAATGTGCCCTTGTGGCCAAGAAGGCCAATGGTCTCCWGGGGTGCATTAGGAAGAGTGTTGCCAGCAGGTGGAGGGAGGTGATCCTGCCCCTCTCCTCAGCCCTGGGGAGGCCTCATCTCGAGTGCTGTGTCCAGTTCTGGGCTCCCCACTACAACAGAGACATGGARCTACTGGAGAGAGTCCAGTGTAGGGCTACGAGGATGGTCAGAGGGCTGGAGCACCTGCCCTATGAGGAATGGCTGCGAGAGCTGGGCCTCTTCAGCCTGGGGAAGAGAAGACTGAGGGGGGATCTTATCAGCGTGTACAAGTACCTGAAGGGAGGGTGTCAAGGAGACAGGGCCAAACTCTTTTCAGTTGYCCTGTGTGACAGGACAAGAGGCAGTGGGCAGAAATTGAAGCACAGGAAGTTCTTCCTGACCGTGAGGGGGAATTTSTTCCCYGTGAGAGTGACRGAGCMCTGGCACAGGTTGCCCAGAGAGGTTGTGSAGTCTCCTTCTCTGGAGATCTTCAAGGCCTGCCTGGATGCCACCCTGTCTAACATGCTGTAGGTGACCCTGCTTGAGCAGGGAGGTTAGACTAGATGATCTCCAGAGGTCCCTTCCAACCTTACTGATTCTATGATGAGCCACCATGATGCATGTGGTAGCCATGGAAAGGTGCTCCTCCTGGAGGAGCACCTCCTGGGGGAGCACCACTTACTGGCCAATATATTTTGTGTCCTGCCAACAGCAAACATTTCATTGTCTTCCACGACTTCTGTCTTGCTTTTGAGTACACGATTTGCTTTGAGGATATATTTTGATACTGAAAGATGCTCCTAGCTGCATTTCTGGAAAGGCTTGTGCCTGTTAGCTATTGCAGGCCTTGGTCCTTCTATGTCTCATCTCCTCCTTTAGTACTCCTTTTATTCACACTGATTTGCAAGGTGCTGCTCTACATCTCCAAAAAGCTTGCACGTTTTGATGACAGATACTATACCAATATGCTAGTGATGCTCTCTGTGAAATATTTCTTTAAATTGAYGTAATTTTTTTTTCCCTGATTTTTTTTCCAGCTACACTCAACAGACTTAAAAATATCAATTTTATCTGCCAGGTCAGCCTTCCTATTTGTTAGCTGTGGCACCAGGATGAGGTAACATGATTAAATCTCAGACACAGAGCATAAATTCACTACAAATAAACATGTTTGTAGTGAGAAGGTAGTTTTGGCCTGTGCCAAACTGCACTGGGGATATTTCTTGTTTTTGGAGACAAGCTTTTGTTCCTAGATGGGCTTGACATATTCTCAAATTACCTGGTTTTATACTCAACATTATTTTAAATGCTTACGCTGTCTTCATAGTTCAGTGTTCAAAGAAACAAGTGAAAGCTTCTCCCCTGTAGTCTGGCTACTTTGAAAGAAAGATGAATGTAAATATTTTGATCCTTGTTTGGTTTTGTTTGTTCTTGAATACTCTTTATTTATTTTAGTCTCTTTCTTTCCTTTAAACTAGTCTTGTTGATGTCCTTGATGTATTTCTGTTTTCTGTATACAGTACAGGTTGATGAGCTCATATTTTTATTCAGTCACCAAATTTCTTAATTCAGGACTGCACTGAGTAAGAAGTTAGCTGTAGATAGTTTAATCCTTCTAACTTTACTATTTCAGTAGCATTCACTGAATACATTTTTTTTTCATTTAAAAGTTCAATTTTCCATTCCTACCCAGACATCCTCTTTGTAGGTGCATGGTCTGAAGCCTGTCCCATGACACACRCTGCTAGATGAGCGTCGCAGGGTTCACTGGTGGCCACATCACAAGAATTCACCTCAGGGCTCACTGCTGAATGTTTCAGACTCATCTTTGTCAGGCTACAAACATGTAGTTTGCATCGCATTTGCACCCATGGGGTCAGGTCACAACTCAGGGAGGTCTGACTCTGGGGACGRTGGTGCTGGACCACTCGGGAGTGCACAGGACAGAGATGCACACAGGGACCACTGGAGCACCTTACTAAGTGGGTACTCAAATCCCGCCAATGGGATGGCAATTTGTTGATAGGCTCTAGCTCAATAGCTGGCAATTGTCTCAGTTTCTCCTCCATGTCGTGCGAATGATACTTCAGCTAGTTGCAATTTTCTCTCATGTTTCATTTCAGATTTACTTCCCCGGCTCTTCCCAGCAGACAGATGTGGTTCTGCCACATTGACTTCACGCCCACACAGTTGTATCATACGTGGTAAATGGCTCTGCTAGGCTTCTTGCTTCCTATTGTTGAGGATATTTGATATTTGCCCACTGTGGGTTARCTCCCAAATAACATTCTTGGCTGATAGTATGGTAAGAGTACGAATTATTGTTTACAGAGCAGTATGAACGGTCCATGAAGATTTTTTTCCCTATAACACTATTTTGACATTAAATGCTAAGAAGATGTCTTTTTCTTTTTTTTTCTTTTTTTTTTTTCCCAAACCATATGAAGAAATAGCACCAACCACAAACCAGGGTTTGGGGACTGAGCAATTCTCAGTGATCTATTTGGGGTGCTCAAATCTATGCAAATAGAAAATTGACTTCATTTCTCAGAGCTCATTATTAAATCTGTGACCTCTAAGGCTTTGGCAGTGAAGTCTAGCTTTTCTATTAGCTTTATTGATCTTCTTTTCTTTTTTTTTCTTAACACATCAGACACTCTGCAAAGTAGGTGATGAATTGGTCATCTTATTTACTTCCAGAGCTAAAATGAATGGCAGCTGTTCCACAGCTGCAAAAACACCATAGTAATATTTTAATGGTTTTAGTATTGGGATGATGTGGTAGTTTGTTATTGTTGGATATAATTTTGTTTTTACTCATGCATCTTGATGACTGCATAAACATTTTCATGTTTTTTCATTAAGATTATGAATCTACATCTTTTGTTGTAATCTGTGGCTTCTATGGATTACCTAAAATTTTGGTATGTGTTTTGTGTATTATGTATATAATTTACTGTATCTTAGTGGTAGTATTATCACGCAATTTTAAAATTACTTTAGTTTATGGCCATTGTACTTTCTCATTTTACATACTTGTAGGGCAGTCTTCATAGTCTTCACTGATGCTCTCTCTGGATTTGACATTCAGTTTCTCATCTTTACATCTGGCATAATACCTCTAAATTCTGTTCTGCAAGGCATGAACATCATGTACATCCAAAATCTCATCTTATGCRATTGACACCTACTCAATGCAGTGCTTTTCCTTGCAATTTTGTAATTTACCCTTTTGTTATCTGAAGACTGTCTAATTGCTAGATGAGTTGCCCTTTATGTCCATCTACTTCAGAACAGGCACTTAGGATGCCACTATGATTACTCTTTACCTTGTTCTCTCTCTGTTTTTTCAAAAACGCCTTCTAATTTTTGTGTACTTGTAGGGATTGACTCATTTCTGGCATCTCTGACACCAGTCCCCACTTTTCTCCAGGATCAGCTAGAATGTTATCTCTGTTAAACCCAGTCCAGGCTAGGAATAATTCCAAATTAAATTCCATGCCCTAACTTCAGGCTAGCCACTCTACTGGTTTTGGCATAATCAGCTACTACAGTAATTTCATACGCACATGATGTTCCAGTTTCTACAGATAAYGTTTTTCTCGCAGATTCAAGTGCTCCTGCAGAAATTATAAAGCCTTAACAAATTTGCCCTGTCATACATCAAGAATGAGTGGAATGTTTCCAAAGCTTGGGCAGCTGAAAGAAGCACCTTGTGGGAGAAACAGAGTTTCATTCTGGTTGCTTGCTTTGAAACAGGACATACCTTGCTTGAACTCTGAGAAAGAATAGCTGCTGTTCCAATTGCACTGGTGTTGATACCCAAGGGGATGGTGGAAATAGTAACAGTGACACAAGATCAGGTCTTTTTCAGATGTGGGAATGCCAAGTAGCACTTGGTTATCCATTTGATCCCAGGTCCCACCTCTGCTGCTCCTACAAAGGAAGTGTCTATCCCAGCTGTAAGGCCAGGCTCAGCAACTTGGCTTGGTCTCCTGAGGTGGTTTCACTGTGGCTTTCTTTGGAAGCCCTCAGCTCCCTCCATGCCTTCAGTCTTGTCTCCTCCAATCCAACCAAAGCTGCTTCAGTAACCTCTAGTAGAACATTTCCTTCTTGTTCTTCATAGCAGCCCTCAACATCTGTTGCTATAGGTCCCCAGCAAAATCTGGCAAAAGTGAGCCGCACTTCCACCTCACACATGAACTGGAAATGAGCCAAAGCCAGACAGATCTGCCCATCAGCATAGGCAATGACTGCATGTATCAGTGAGTAATAATTTCTTCTTTCCTTGTCAAAATCATGGCCAATGTGGACTTTTCTCATTCTCTGCCCAGTAGCTAAAATTTATCATGTCAGTGCATTTCTAAACTTATCTCAGTCTCAAGACTTGAAACAATCTATCTTCTTATGAATTCTGTCTGTCCTTACTATCATACTCACACTGGAGCAGGATGCATGACTGAGTTGTTCAGGCTTCTGAGCTGGTGACCGACGTCTGTAATATTTCCATGAGCTGAAGGTCATCCACAGGTTTGCTTTCCTCTACAAAAGGCCTATCTTTCCTTTTTCCTCATGGTCCTTCCTTGTCGTAACTGTGGTAGCTGCTTTTGCATGCTTTGCTTCTTTGGCAATGCAGATTCATATTAGGACATCCTCAAGTTCTCCTAAGATAATCCAATAGCACAAGGTAACACTCTATTCTCAAAAAACCCAATCAACTTTACCTCAGCTAAAGTCCTCACACAATAATAGATGGTTTTGCTAAAAGAGATGACAGCAGCACCACTCTGATGTTGTTTATCTTTCCCCATCTTTTTTCCAGTCATACCCACCTATCCTCCAAGTAAGGAGAGAGGGCACAATATTGTATCTACAATATCTAAAGCTTATTTTTTTCCTTATACAACAGAAAGTGAGAACGGTAGCCCAGGATGACTAGCTTGTTCTTTAGCTCTGAGGCTGCCCTCCTCTRTTTGACCTTGACTAAATCATTGCACCCACCTATTTGCAGAGTGAGTACCTTGTGAAGCACCCATACAAGCTGGAACCCAAATTCACTGAAGTCTAGATTGGTCTCTATAAAGCAATGTTGGTTAGGCACTGAAAGCTATATAGCTACATTACCAGATTGCTCTGCCAAGGTTGGTTGGCTCTGGCCATACTTTTTCCATTTTGCACTATATCATGACATGGCAAATTTCGTTCTGTCTTTCCACTCAGGTTGATTGATGTTAGGCCAGCCTTGCTAAAAGTTCACCCACACATGCTGCCTGATATTGCAGGATGTTATGAATCTTCTAACAAACAATTGTGCTCTCAGTAGATGGACTCTATGTTTGAAACTAGATACAGTACAGTTTTCAGCATATCTAATAACACARGGCAGCAATTTCCTGGTAATCTGATGATACGGTCCAGTGATTGCCTGCGTATCTGCTCTCATGCTGCAGCACAAACTGCAGTGGGAGTTTAATGTGTGCCAGTGGGTTTTCTTACACCGTGTGCTCCTTTCTGCACAGAAAATATTTCATTTTCCCTGTGCTTCAGTTATCCATTTATCCTTCATGAAAACAAGTTTCCCAAACTTTTCCTGTCCAGACTATCACTGAATTCCAGTATTTTCAGGTTTGGAATTGTCTTAGTAATGCCAGTGAGCGAGGGCACAATGTCATGTAGTCTTGGTCTCCCAGATCTAGGAAATTTGCTGTTGACATTGAAACCGAAAACCAGAGACCAAGAACAAAAGGTACAACATCGCACACATTGAATAAATGCAAATATCACTGACTGTCCTGAAACCAAACCTTACYAAACCATCCCTTACCCTCTGTGGCATCGTCAGGCAGAGGGAATACAAGAAGGGAAAGAGAGAGGAGTGGCACCTGCCAGGAATATTGCTTCTATTTAGGCAGAAAGCTTAATTCTTCTAACTCTCTGAGRGGGGTTCTGCTTGTAAGACCATTGTTTGAAAGTCGAGAACAAATTCGGGTAGCTGGATAAAGAGGAAATATCTATGGTTCTTGTGTGTGAACTGATGCATAGCTGCAAACCTATAAACATGGCAGRTATGTCTGTTTGCTTTGATACTAAACGCTATTGTTATGCAGTGCTCCCACCTTCACTAGCAAAAAGCTCCTCATGCTATATGAGAAGAAGCCAATCTCATTTCTATTTCTCAGTCATGTCATGTCAAAGATATCAGCTTCTCCCAAGGGAGGCTCAAGCTCCCTTTGATTTGCCATCCATATAGACTGTGGGGAGATGGATATTGCTCTGGCCTGGTTTAATTCTTTATCCAGCGTTATCAGCCACAAAAGATTTCCTTGCTAGAACAGCTTAGCTACTTGAAGAACTGTGGTTTCAAGGGAACACTACAAATGCCTTTCCTATCACTTCTGCTTCTCTCTGCCTCCCTCTGTTTCTGCTAGATGCTGCAGTACTGTCCAACAAGCACCACAGACGGGCTGTGTCAGGCTGGGTCTGTCACCCTCTGCCCAGCGCCAGGCACACACTCCACCTCGCTCATCTGTGGGACTGAACTGATTGTAAAAGCATCACATTTTGGCAAGGTTAACCTTCATCAGTCTCATTTTCCTGAACTGACTGCCCTGTCGGTGGGATCACAGCACAGGGCAGCACAGTCTATAGCAACCCCCSCTCGGATGGTCTTCAACACCATAAATGCACCTGCAGAGCTCTTTGAACCACACTGCAGAGCCCTTTGCTTCATATCCCAGCACTGAGGTGTTTGACATTGCAGCTTTCTGCACCAAAGGAAGGAAGAACATGCTGAACACAAGGACAGTGGCCACACTCACAGACTTCCATGAAGTTTCCTTAACTTAGATTAACATGGCAGTGCCTGAATCAGTTGGCATATCCTGTGAATAAATATTAATGCGTGTGGATGGCACTGTCATGCCAAAATATGATATCCAYAGTTTATAGTACTAGTACTATCTCAGCAGGGTCCCAGTCCTTTCCAAGTTTGACTCCTGCGCTGGAAAACAAGAGCCAGAGGTCATCCCAGGGCATCGTCATGTTTACAGCTCTCACCAGTTCTGTAATAATGTGTAAGAGTGTTTCAGTGTCGTTGTTATGGAACAGTTCAGCAAAATCTAGGCAATTTAAAGCTTCCCTGGAGCCAAAAACTCTGTCTGTGGGATATAGACAGATGGGAGGAATTATGAGGGCCCTGATACACCTTTCCGCCAAATGAGAGTGAAGACAGAGATACCACCAACCTCACATGGTGGTTTTACTGCAGTGGGGAGCTAAGGACTACACCGACCGAAGGGCAGTACCTCTGATGGACACATTACAGTCACATTGTCTTCAGACTCTGGGGCTTATCTCACACAGAGACCAACTATTTGAGCTATTTGCTGGAGATAAGATTTTGGTCCAAACCAACAGAATATAGTAGGATCTAAAGAGAGCAGGGATACAGTACAAATACACATAATACAAATATAGGCATCCTTTTGAAGGTACATAACCACAAATGAACATCTTGTATTTTACATCTCAAGAAGGGAGACACACCTCAAAGGGAGACAAGTTCATTTCTTTGAATCAATTGTGTCAAGACTGTCCTGAAGTAATCAAAACTTGCAGGTTTGTATCATGGATGTGGTCTCATTACTTTAAAATGACTCAGCGGGTGGTATCAGTTCAGGGATACTTTCTCTGACTAAATCCTGCTTTGAACAAAACAGTCATAACTTTCAGGAGCTGCAGAAGTTCACAGCCTCCTCTTGTTTKTAGCAGAGCACCAGAGAGGTTGTGTTTCAGTGCCCTGCTGACATAGCAGAAGAGGCCAGAGACCTTCTTCTGCTACTGCATTGCAGCAGACACAGACTAGCCTGTCAAGTGTTTCCCACAAGTGTCAGTTGTACATCAGGACAGCTAAGAAATATATTTCACAGAGATGTTTGTCATTGAAAATACTACCTGTTGTTTCTAATGTAATGTCACCTAATATTGGTTGTCCTTCTGAAATTCAAGTCCTGCTAGGTGAATTTCTTGACTGAGATGGCCATCAAAGTAACAAACATTCAGTAAGGGCTAGATGCTGAAAAATATATGCATGCCTACCAGATCAGTCCCTAATGATGGCACAGTATGTAGTGATATGGGAAACTTTGTCCACTTCTGTTTGAATGTCGACATACTAGAAAAAGATTAAGTTTAGGACAACTAAAGCAAACTGGAACYCTGCACTAGTCTACAAAGACTAGATGGGCTCCATCCAAGGATGCTGAGAGAGCTGACTTGTTGCAGGATCACTCTCTCTCATCTTTTAAAGGCTTTGGCAGCTGTGGGGGAGTCCTGATGATGGGAAAAAGGCAAATATCACTCCTATCTTCACAAATATCAAGAAAGACCATCTGGGGAACTAATGGCTGGTCAGTCAACCTCTTTTCTGCCCCGATAAAATCTTGGAGCCAGTAGCCTTGGCATACATTTCTGGCACATAAAGGAGACAAAGGTGACTGAGAACAGCCAGCGTGGATTCATCAAGGGACGTTTTTCCTGGCCAATCTGATTGCCATCTATGGTGAGATGACCAGTTCCATACAGAGGGAGAGAGCAGTGTGGGTTTTTTCTCTTGGCTTTATCAAGGCTTCTGACACAGTCACATAAGCCCATAAGTCATACTCTCCTAGCCAAACTGAGGAGGTGTGGATTGGATGAATGGGCTATCAGGTGGGTATAAAATTAGCTGGACTGAAAGGCTCAAAGAGCAGTTGTCAGTAATTTAAAGTCTAACAGTTTCCAGCAGTTCCTCAGCAGYTGATAGCAAGACTGGTACTTTTTAATGTTCTCATTAACAACCTGAATGATGAGGTAACTCATCAGCAGCAAGTTCACAAGTGCTACAGAATGAGAGGGGGGAAGCAGTTGGCACCCTGGAGGGTGAAAGGCTGCTACTCACAGGGGCCTCGACAAACTGTGAGAATGGGCTGAGAGGAACCTCAGGGGTCCTGCACTGAGGCTGAATAACCCTGCGCAATGGTACCAGCTGGGCATTGATCAGTGGAAAGCAGTTTGGCAGAAAAATACACGGAGGTTCTCATGCTCAGTAAATTGAACRTGACCTGGCTAGTGAACCTTCATGGTGAAGGAGAGTCACTCAGGCTATATTGACAAGAATACAACCAGGGGATTTGAGAGAAGTGGTTATTCATCTCTGTTTGACACTGGTGAGARCACATTTGGAATACTGTGTGCAATTTTGGACTCCCAGAGCAAGACAACATTTGCTATCCAGTGGAGCGCTACCAAGCTGCATGAGGTGTTTACGCACTTGATGTATGAGGAGAGGCTAAAGGAACTAGATGTACTTACCCTGAAGACACAAAACGGTGTGTGTGTGGCTCTAGCTGACTGATGGTTTTCAGCTGACTAATGTGTGGTTATAGAAATCAGATGCAGACTCTCAGAGGAGTACAGCAAAAAGATGAGAGGCCAATAGACACAAATTGCAGCAGGGAAAACTCAGATCAGATATCAGGAAAAAGCTCCTTACCATRAGGGAGGCCAAACACTGGAGCAGGCTACCCAGAGAGGTTGTGGGATCTCAATTTCTTGGAGATATTCAAAATTCAGGTGCAAGGCCCCAAGCAAGCTGCTTTGACTTTGAAGTTAGCCCYGTGTTGAACAGAGAGTTGGGCCAGGCGGCCTCCAGAGGTCCCTTCCTAATTACTCCTAACAGCTCCTAATTGCTGAAGTCTTTTAACTGCTCAGTCTATCTTTTGACTTCATCTTGACTGTATGGTTTTAATTAGTCTGAGCCATTCATGGGAGAGAAATCACAGTCCCCCCAAAATGCTTTCACCCTTACTTATTGACTAGCGGGTTTTCCATGTTACTGGTAATATTACCATATAATAAACTCTTAATCATCTGAAGTCTTTCACCAGGTTTATGATTCTTGCTCAGATTTGTGCATCAGTTCAGTCAGGTTGTTAACTGGAATGGAAAGCTATTTTTGTTAAGCTCTGTCACCTATGTKCTGCAGGAAGTCCTCCTGACTATGCAGTTGTGTTTAGCCATCCTAATCTTAAGGAAGCAATGCACCCATGATGCCGAATGGCTCACGTTGAGGCACTCAAACCAAAATTGCTTTACTGTTGCTTTCTAAATTACCTTTCTTCTAGCTGCATTTTAGCTAGTTGCTTCTTTTGGTAGTTTTGGTAATTTTGAGTCTTCATTTTGTGGCAAAAATGCCCTTTTATTGCTGTTGATAAATGTGTGAAAATTGTTTTTAAAACATCCTCTCAGCAACTCAAAGGTTCTGTCCGAGTCTCTAAGCCAGAACTTATTGCAAAATGAGAAAGACACCGAAAGTCAGGGTATCCTGTTCTGTTCTTCGCACGGTATGTGCGGGACTCCAGTTCACCTTGACAAAGGAGGCAAACTGATCCGGAAACCTCCATATGARGAGTGACATCTCCAGAAGCGCTGCTGAAATAGAGTGGTGGCCTTGTACCTCTAACCAGCAGCAGTTTTCTTACTTTCTTGAAAAACTTCTTGTGTGCTCCAGTCCACCACATCTTCCCCACTGCGCCTTCCTCATCGGGAGAGCCCCCACTCTTTTCCGTACAGATTGGCCATGGTTTAGTCATCTGGACTTGCAAGTGATGACTTACATTCGTAGCTGTTGTTTGACCACTTCGTTTTGCTGATTGTCCTTCTCAGGTAAAAGGCAAAAATCTTTTAAATATCTAAGTTTTAAATAGGTATAGACAAGAGATTCTCCTATGAATTCCCTTGCTGCTAGTGTACACATTTGAGGCACACAAAATTTTTAACATGTATTGATTATATATTGATTTTTAAATATGTATTGCCTGCCTTGAGGCAATCAAATCACTAAAAGAATCTCTAGAAGATTTTGCACAGAAAACAGAGAAAAGCAAGAGCAAGAGAAGGGACAATAYTGACATTAAGAACTGGTCCTGCAGCTTTTCTCTTTTTTCTCTCTTTTTGTGAGAACTGTGGATTGCATATCAGGCCTTTAAGGAATAATCATTACAGAGCAGGAGAGGGCTGCTGTCGAACAACAACAAAGAGGCTTACTGGAGATTTTTTGCAAACCATAAAACTCAATCATTTGTGTGTAAAGGATTTGTGCAGAGGGACCTTTACCAGTCATAACTATAGCAACCACTACAACATTTATTAGTCACATAACAATGAAAACAAAACAGAAGCATTAAACTGCCAGGAATTCAAAAGTTTAAGTGGYTACTCATCCACAGAAAATCTCTTCTCCTTACACTTGCATTCAGCAAAATCTTCAACAGGAAAAAAAATATAGTGTTGATTCAGTAATCTAGTTGGAAACAAACATCTCCTTAGGAAAAATAATAAAATGTATGGCTGATTTTTACAATTTTAAGCAATCCAGAGAAAAAACATGGGACAAAACCAGAAAGGGCKTCCTGCAGGTGCAGAATGCACAAAATGCATCTACAGATTGCTCCAGTCTAATTTCTTTTACTGTCTTTGACAATTTATGCAGTGGCTTCCCAACTTAAAATGACTTCCAATCACCTTTGAGCCCCTCTTCTGCTAAACAGGTTTGGTAAGTACCTCAGGTTAAAAAGCTGTGGGGCAGTCAGATGCTGGTTTCAGTTTTCTTGCTTTCCTTTTATCCTCWGTACCAGCTTTTCACTAGTATCTGAACTAGAGCTACAGGCAGGAGGAGGCATGGCTTGACTTTCAGGATCTTGAGAAATCACCGGTTTCCCTAGAGATCACAGAGAAGGTCCAACAGAGCCTCAGCGCTGCAGCTGCGCGGACATAATTTCATGTTCAGGAATCATTATTTCACCATAGCCTTGCAAAATGAAGGCTCCAGTTTGAACCTCATGAGAATGGGAGGCAGCAGCCCTGAGCACAGATCTGAAAGGCAAGCTTGCAGGATCCTCCGGCTGCTCCTGGGGCACGCATTATCTTACTGCTTTCAGTTTTACTAGCTCCTCTGTTTCATGCGATGTACCTTCATATTTAGCACAAGAATATGAAAGTTAAAATGTTCCAGAATCATAAAAATTTGAAAATTTGGGAGTCACCTAAACCCACCTTCCTCCTGCCCCAACCTAAATGTAGTTTGTGCCCAAATGCCCMATGTTTTTCCAGTTTTGCCTTAGAGTGTGCTGGGCTTCTTTCAGGGGAAAGGAGAATGTCTGTTTCTGCTATTTCTTTTATATGCTCTGTGGAAATCTTTGTAAATAAGAAATGATGAAATTCAGATGGCTCCCTTGGACCAATAGGTTATAGAGGATTCAAAAAAAAAAAAAAAAAAACACATTGAAAAGCAAACACTACAGCCAAGTTTTACAACTCTCTGTGGTAACTGAGTCCCATCCCTAAAACTGTTTTCAAATCTCAGAGAGGATAGAAGTTGTCAAATCTATTCAGAGAGCTGAAGTGAGTTGTGTATGCTGAGATTGAAACAAGACTAAGAATGAAGATGTATTCTGTGTAGCTTCCCATTGACTACCTGACTCTGCCAGGATAGCAGTCTCCAGAGTGAGCCTCTGGCTGCTTCTTAAGGTCACTGAATCATTTCACTACAACAAATGATCTTGCTAGCTAGAAATGTTGGAAGGCTCTCGGTGCCACGGCGCTGATGTATCGGTGAGTCACTGTAATCCTCGCGTTCAGGGATGAGACTGCACCACACCCAACCTGCCTCTGCGCGGGGCGGTTTGTTTTCCTTGCCCTCCTTCCCGTTCTTTTACTTTGCTAAGAGCATTAAACCGATCCAGATCCGTGTATTTTACAGTCTTTGGACAGAATGAGAACAGAGACCAAAAAAACAAACAAAAAACCACCCCAACAACAAAAAAAATCCCCAAACCCAACAACCATGATTCAGATTCCCTGCTCATGGGACTCATTGGCTTTGCTGCTTGCAGGCGATTACAAGACCTAATCAGCAATGTTCCAGCAGGTCCTTGGCCGAGCAGAAGTACAAGGTGTCTTGGGGCAGGAACAAAGCTGTCTTCTGCACAGTGGAGAGCTTGGAGACAGCAAATTTTGACAGTCGGGATGTTGAAAGACTTACTGGTTTGACAGTAAATGACATACATGGTTTGGCACGCCACGTAATCGGAAACAGAAGGAAGAGCAGGTCCCAAAAGCTGGGGCTGTATCACAGAGGGAAGCAGCATCCCTGAGCTGCAGTATCCCGAGTCCAGCAAATCATCATCAATGAAGCAGACCAAAGTATCTTTGCTAAATGCCCTTATCTATTTCCCTTAATAGGAGATAGCAGGCAGTTCCCTTTGCGAAGCAAAACCCAAAACATACCYGAAAGCTGTCAATAACATTTTCTCTTCTTACTTCTAGCTCTATACATAATTTCTCTTCTTTTTAATTTTGTTTTACTTTAATTACTTGCCTTTCTTTAAGACTCAGCTCACTCTTTGACTCAACCCCTGTAGGACACAAATAAAAGTAAATAACACATTATTGCTAGTAGTAAGTCATTGGTACTGATTATAACCAGGCTATTATTAACTTCTTTTTTCTTATGTCCATTAAAGCACAGCTGAGCTTTCATGAGGTTTTTGGAAGGCAGAGCAGCTTATAACATTGAAGTTTTTCCTTACTTGTAGCAAGCAGAATGTAGGAAAGAAGGAAATAGCTCATCAAAGAAGCAAACAGACCAAGTACACTTGACTTTTTGGTAGAATGTTAAGGTAGCTGAATAGGGATGGGACATACTCCAAAAGACTGAAGAGGTGAGGATGAATTTTTCTGACAGTAAGTGTTAACAGACATAGGAAATAAAACACCCTAAAATGAATAGGGGACTGCTTGTCTGAGTATCAGAATATTGATGTATTTATTGTTCAATAAGACAGAAAAAATATGTGGAAATGTTAATTTTGTAATGACTACAAGAAATGTGGAAGTCTAACTGGTAGAGCCAGGGACCACCTAGAAGACAAGAACAAAAGCCAGGAGAAAATTACAGGGGCTTGAAAAAGTGGACACAAAGTAGCATGAGCTACAACCATCACATTTTTTTTTTTGATAATATCTTTCCTCAGCTCTAGAGCAAAGGTAAAAGTTATGCTGCATCCAGTGGGGAAGATCCTGTGTGGAGAATGCCCAACCAATCTAGTAAAAATCAAACTAAGCGTAAAGTTGTTTGGAAATTGTCAGGCACCTGCACTACACCCAGAAACATGTCAAACATGATGAAAAATATTTTCCTTATATTTGATCTGGATTTCTCTGGCTGCCCCTTGTACCTTTGTCCTCTCATTGTGCCCCCGGTTTTTGTTGCATGCTTCCAAGAAGAATGAGGCTCTTCCTCTTCTGTAATCACCTGTCAGGTAGTTGAGGACAGTGGTTAAGTCCCTTCCACATTTATGTTGCAGCTCCAAAACAATCTCGRTAGTCCTCTCTGGTGGACCAAGGACTTGGAAACACAGATGCTTTGCTGTTAGCGACCCTTGAAAAGCCAGGACAACTGAAAGACTTCAACCATTTTAAGTGCAGACGAAACACTTCTTTAAAATATCTCAAGTTGCCTAGAAGTCCAGTGGTGTCAGTGGAAACAGCCCCCCTCCCATCCTTAGGGGGCTGGGTTTCCGGCTCCCGCTCCATTAGAAGTTCGATGAAGGATGGATGCTGCATTTTCTTGTTCAATTCTTATGCTGTAAAAGGCCAAGGCAGGATTTGATCTGGGATCTTTAGTTTCAAAGGACAAAAGAGTCAAGTTGGGGTGTCCTCTAGCTTTGCATCTTGCAGACCTCTTCATTTTCGAACCGGCTTACATTATTTTTAGAATGCTTTCAGTCTCCTTGCGACCTGGGTCTTTCACATTATACCACAAATGATTAACCTTTCCCTTGGGGTAACCTGCATCTCAACAGCCAGCAAAGTTGTTACAGCTCTGCAACTCCGGCGCACTTCTGACCTAACCATCAAATACAGTTGTCATTGCTATTTCGATAGAAAATTGCTGCACTGAAGTGATTTGATCTTTGACCAGCCTACAGGACAAGACTTRTTTTACAGGTGAGTTGCTCCTGGATAGCAAACATCAAGCAGCCTTCCCAGCACCTAACACTCTGTACCCACAARTATTTGACACACTGGGTTTTCAGCAATTTATAAAGTTACATTTAAAAGGAGTAATTAAAATACATGGCCAAAAGTCAGTTAGAATAAAACTTCAGTCATTAAATTTGCAGGTCTCTTACTTTATATTTTAGTACTGCCAATAGGAGAGATTCTTTTGCTTTATTTTTCTTCATAGATAATTTTGACAGAAATAGAAACATACTTTTTCCCCTGGGGAAAAATTGACATTTTCAGCAAGAGACAGAACTGAAAATTTTCAGCTAAGATAAATGGTGAGGAAATGTTGTCTTTGGATCTCAGTGGCATCTGGTGTTCAGGAGCCTAAGGGACAAGGTATCTTCACAGAGAGTGTTTACAGGCTCTCGCCAGGCTGCTGCAGTGCATGAGTCTGTGCTTTGATGCAGGGGCATCTGCAAAGGTGACAGGATGAAAACCAGGGGTGCCTGGACTGGGCTAAGGAAACAATCCTACAACTCCAATCAGAAACTCAGATTTGGGATGTTGGGTTTTTGATGAAAACTTAAATCATATATATAAAAAAAGAAAAACGGACTTTTCTCTCTCTCTTTCCAAGGATTGCTTAACTGAAGTCCCTATTTTTCATTTTGGAATAGCAATCGGGGAAAAAAAAAGAACCCGAA
>NW_028187133.1:3402463-3452180 GCF_003343005.1 Rhea americana | reverse complement strand
CAACTGAAAAGAGTTTGTCCCCATCCCGTTGACACCTTCCCTTCAGGTACTTGTACACATTGATAAGATCCCCCCTCAGTCTTCTCTTCCCCAGGCTGAAGAGGCCCAGCTCTCGCAGCTGTTTCTCACAGGGCAGATGCTCCAGCCCTCTGACCATCTTGGTAGCCCTACGTTGGACTCTCTCCAGTAGCTCCATGTCTCTGTTGTAGTGGGGAGCCCAGAACTGGACACAGCACTCGAGATGAGGCCTCCCCAGGGCTGAGGAGAGGGGCAGGATCACCTCCCTCCACCTGCTGGCAACACTCTTCCTAATGCACCCCTGGAGACCATTGGCCTTCKTGGCCACAAGGGCAYRTTGYTGGCTCACGGTCARCTTRTYRTCCACCAGCACTCCCAGGTCCTTCTCTGCAGAGCTGCTCTCCACAAGGTCAGCCCCCAGTTTGTCCTGGTGCCTGGGGTTATTCTTCCCTAGATGCAGGACTCTGCACTTGCCCTTGTTGAACCTCAGGAGGTTCCTCTCAGCCCAGCTCTCCAGCCTGTCCAGGTCTCTCTGAATGGCAGCACAGCCCTCTGGTGTGTCAGCCACTCCTCCCAGCTTGGGATCATCAGCAAACTTGCTGAGGAGGCACTCTGTCCCCTTTGTCCAGGTCTTTGATGAAAAAGTTGAACAGGATGGGAGCCAGGAGTGAGCCCTGGGGGACGCCACTAGCCACAGGCCTCCAGCTAGACTCCACACCACTGATGATGACCCTCTGAGCACTGCCTTTCAGCCACTTCTCAATCCACCTCACTGTCCACTCGTCTAACCCATGCTTCCTGAGCTTCTCTAGGAGGATGTTATGGGAGACAGTGTCCAAAGCCTTGCTGAAGTCAAGGTACACAATGTCCACTGCTCTGCCCTCATCTACCCAGCCAGTCATTCCCTCATAGAAGGCTATCAGATTGGTCAAGCGGGATTTCCCCTTGGTGAATCCATGCTGGCTACTCCTGATCACCTTCTTTTCCTCCATATGTCTGGAGATCCAKAATGAGCTGTTCCATCACTTTTCCACAGATGGAGGTGAGGCTGACGGGACTGTAGTTGCCTGGGTCCTCCTTCTACTCAGCAAGGAGCATCAAAACCGGAGACAAGAGTTATAGGATGCAGAGCAGCTTTTAAGGCAAAAAATATTTCTAGTTAACCTACTCCAGACAGTCCTACTAGCACACCGGTACGTGCAGAGCAAACATCACTGAATTTCCACATGGYCAAAAGGGGGAGAGGCAGTAGGATTACCAGCTGATCCACTGATCATTTGACTCAGAGTAACCTCTCCAAGAAGCACATCGGTGCCTGGATGATGACTGTGGCTGCTGTGAAACAAGGCAGAAGGACTAAGGGCAGAGACTGTGCTTCTCATGCTGCCCCAAGGAGTCATACACTTGCATCAAGCCCAAGCTGCAACAGACCCAAGGAGGGAAGGAGCATTTCTGGGTATTTGTTAAGTGTCAATTGCTGAGGCAGACATTAAACACAGCTGATGGGAATACTGATCTAGTGCCGTGTTAGCATCTATGCAGAACCCCTTTTGACTTGCTGCAAATGAGAATGATTTGGTTTATATTCTCCAGCTTCTCTTCCTGTCCCTCTTCTCCTCAAAACAGTCACCAGGCAACCTTCTTTCATGCCCACAAGGTTTTCTCTCTCACTTTAGCTCCTCATTATCTTTTCCTTCTGACAGTTTAAGTATTTTCTGCTTCCTCTGAATGTTTTCCATTGAACTGTGTGCACATTTTCTCCTAAACAGCCTTCTACTTTGCTCGATGAAAGGGGCAAACAGTGGTCTTTCCCCACTGCTCCAGCTGTGATCTCTGGAGCACTGCAGGTTCTTAACTAGCATTTATTCTAGCTAACAGATCCTAGTCCCTTCGTCCCACAGCATTTTGTTTTGGAAGCTCACCTTTTTGCTTTCTCTTCGAGGTGGGTCCAAGTCTGAYACATTTTGATTACCTGATCTTATCCAGTATAAACCACAATAAATACTGAATACTATTAAATAATTCCATCTTCTTCTATATGATGGACAGTTGATGATCTTTTAAGTTCCCGTAAGTAAACTATTATGGATTAACCTTCAGATATACTTGATTTGAGATTTACGCTGTTTTATGAGCTCTTCCTTTTTTTCCCCTTCGCTGCCTAAATACATTCATTCACCTCTAATTATAATATGTTCTGCAATAGTCCTGGGTATCAGAATACACAGATGTGCATTCAAATCCCTTTTATCAAAACAGCGTTTGYTTTTCCCCTAAAAACAACGCTCCCAAGGTTATTGCTATAATCAAGGTCAGATGCATCATAACAGCCATTATATAGGCTATGCTTGCTTTTAATCTCCTTATCCTACTTTCACATTAGAGAAGCAATAGCTCTTGATTGCAAAGTCTTTGCAGTGGTGAAATAAAGGGCAAGATGTTATTTTACTCTTGTCTTTGCTATGCGAAATTATACTCTGATCATYCATCAGTACTTGTAGGAACTATTTTGAAGGTGTTTCAGATATAGGACGGGGCTCTGTTTACCTAAAGTTTACCTGTGTATTTGGTACTCCTCTTAAAAAAGAGGGCTAAGCATGATCTTTGAAAAACAAACTACAGTGCAATTATACAGAAAAAGTGTGAAGTGCTGAAGACTGTGAAATCTGTACCACAATATAAATATTTATATGCCATTCTCGCTTGTATTAAATTCCAGCATATTTGTTACTTATGTCAGCTACAGTTATTTATTAAAGCCTTCTGATCCTACTGTGTAGACAGGAGCCAGCCTGTCCCCATCTGTCACACCACATGTGCCACCAGGAGAGGGCATCATGTTATAGTATATCTGCTCAGAGAGGCCAAGTTAATATGACTTTTTAATACAGGATTTGTGTGATGTTCACTCTATTTACTGAATTTCACAATAACCTGCCATGCTTCTCCTTTCCAGGTAGGAAGCAGGAAAGATAAGCTAAAATCAGTCCTGGGTTTATCCAGATCCAGTCTTTGGAGGACTTGGTTTAAAATGCAAGTGTTTGCTTATGTAATTCTTAAACCTTAAAATCAGCTGTGTAGGAGACAAAAACCCTCTACAGCTTAGGTCTGACCTCTGTGCTTTTGAGGATGGAAGGAAATAGGGTGATGCCTTCATAAGGAAGTCACTTTTTTTTTTTTTTTTTTTTAAACTGGGATTTGGGAGCAGTTGGTTGTTTTCTTGTATTTTTTCTCCTTTTCATTTTTTTAACCTCTACTTTACAGAGTAAAATCTCACACTGACCATCATTTTTCTAAGTGCGCTGGCCATCTGCAGCTAGGTAGCTGGCTGAATCCTTTAGGGGATTTCTGAAAACCTCATATCCTCACTTTCTCTCTGACTAAAGTGAGAGATAGTTGTTAATTACTCTGATTTTCCAGTGTTTGCAAAGGAGCTTTAGTTAAATACTGCAATGAAAAAAGTGTGAACATACCCTGCAGAGCATTCATCACCAAATTGCCTGGTCTCAGTCCAGGACTGCCTGCTCACCTCAAAATCTTTGTGTGTTTGTAACAGAAACCAAACTCAAACGTACAGACTTCTTAGCTGCTTTATTAAACTTCTGAAGATAGAGGTTTTTTCATGATAACTTTCAAAAATCTTTTAAAAATCTTTTTAAAGAAGAAATACAATTGATAATAGTTAGCTGATAATAGTTATGCCATCTGTATGCATGGCAAGTATTTCCTGGTCTTTTTCTGAAAACTCATCACTATTCTACTGAGCAAAAGTTCATTTGCATCAAAGATGCCTGAAGTCCAYGGTAGCTTGGTACACAACCAAGAGCTGCTCGCTCTCTCCCCTGCTCGCGTTGTGGGAAGCGGAGTATATTGATAGATTAACAGAAGATCTTTCAAAGAGGGAATCTTTAGAAAAGATACAGAAAAACATTTGGAACCTAGACCTACAAGGGCCCTTAAGCACCCAGATCCCACTGATTCTAATGAGAGCAAGGTACTTAAAGTAACTTTATAAATTGTTTTTCTTTTCAAAATTCTCCTAATTCTCTGATCCGAGATACTGACTTCTTAAAATAGCTAACAGAATTAATAGTATTCAGTAAATATTTGTCTTCTAGTGGCAGATGTAGATGGAACAGTTAAGGAAGCCAACCTTTCCGCTTGCTAAATGGGATGAGACACAACAGGTTTCTAATCAGCACGCATTTCACTTGGCCTCACTTTAAGCAATTTTACCATCACAGGTGATTTTATCACTGCACAGTATTACCTCTGGTGATGGCTAATACTAGACAGAACACTATGAATATCTGCTCCTCGTGGCATAAGCCAAGACAAGTCTAAGGTGGAAATAGTCAAAATTCTGTCGTAAAAAGTCGTATGTTCCCCATTACACTTACTCAGAAGAAACACACAAGTGGAGAGAATTCTTACACAGGTTTGTATTTTTACATAAACTGATTCATTTCCCTTGAGGTTTTACCTGTTCCCAAACCAAACTCAAGGAAACAATTCTGCATTTCCTGCCGTTCCACTATTCTCCCTTTCCCTGTTTGAGAAAGCTGAATTGTAATCACYCTCTGAAGGGGCGACTGCTTTCACAGCGACATTTACTACCCTGCTGGAGGCCGCAGGCTTGCTCCGAACATGGTCCCACTGCAGTACCTTGTGATCTTCCCTCATCAAGTGGAGGTGAATGTATTACATTTAAAAACTCTTCAATCGTTACAGGCCAGATCCCTGGGAAAGGTGCTCTGCCTCACCAGGGATYAGACTCTGAAGGAACAAAAAAGAGAAATGCCATCGCTTCACTCCAAAGAGACTGTTTTTCTGGAATACAAGAGCCCGAGTTGTGCCATGATGGCCCATTCCTTTCAGGCTATGGTTACCCATGTGGTGACATGGCCATGGGCACACGTTCCTCTCATGCCAGAAAGTCATCTTCTTGCCACACTGTTGAGTGTGTAAGAATAAGAAGTGCACAAATAACGATTGTATCACCCTGGCAGAGGCAAGAAAGAGCGTGTGCTCTGTTACCAGCTCCCAGGCTGCCTGTGGGGCTCGGTGAGGAGCCCATGGCTGCAGGACAGATCAGTCACTGTCACTATGCCCCTGCAAACGGATGCCACGGAGTCTGATCCTCCACTCCTGTGAACCAAGATCTGCCAATGCCATTCAAACTCCAACAGATATCTCCCTTAGACTGGGCAGGCACCCCACRCACAAGCTACCCTAGGCCACCACATCACTCTCACTGCAAGACCTCTCAGAGTCCTACTCCACTGACAAAGACACTCCTCGAAYTTTTAGCCTAAGTTTACTCTTGGCTAGCTTATACTCATTTGTTTTGTGTCAACACAGTTAAAATAGTTCTTCCTTCGTGCTGTCTACTCTCACGATGCATTTATAGAAAGCAATCACAATCATCACCTTTGTTTTGCTATATGAAACAAGCCCATCTACTTCAGTCTCATTCTGCAAGCTTTCTCCACTCCCCCATCCTTTCTCTAGAGTAGGTTTTTTAAACTCAGTTTTCTTGGGTGACCAAGAATGGGTGACCACAGGAGGAAGGAAGGGAAAGAAGGAAGGTATTCTTCAAAGGGAAGTCTTACCAGAGCCTCTGCCTCCAGCTGTAATACATTCCTGTTTCTACTAAAAACAGACTGATTTGCTAAGTTTTTTTTCCCCTCTTTTCACAGTGGTTGCTTAAAGCTCTTGAACAGGTGATCATCAACTATCTTTCTTTCTGTCCTCTTCAGTAATTTCCAAACAAAGCTTTCATAGAAATAGCAGAAACTGTTACTGCTCCCTAAGGGCATGATTTTACTCTTACACTAATCTCTCTTAGTCCAGCCATCAAGGTGATCTGGTTGTTGCTGTAGGATATGTCATCCTCTTCTGCACTGATACTGCTTTCCTAACTTTGTCATCTGCAAATATTCCTACTTTTCGTACCAAAGTCACTACTGAAAACATTACTAATGGGCTCCCTTCAAGCAAAGAGCATTGAGACATACTGTCTCCCCACTAGTTTGACCCTTACTTATCCCAAGTCTTGTAGCWAGTCATCTCTCCCTCTAGTTTAGATAATCATTTCTGTGATTAAAAATTTTGCTGATTCCAGATGGATGCAATATGTATTTCCTTTGTTYAGACAATGTTTTACTAAACAATAATATTGGTAACTCAGGTGTGATCACTTCCTGAAACCTGTTACATTTTCTTCCCTTTTGTGTTTATTTCCATGTACTTCTTCATTCTTTCCATTCACACTTATTCTGAACACTTGCACAGTACTGAAATCAGACTATCAATCAGGCTTATCAGCCAACATGATCACTTTTTAAATTCTTCCTGTAGAAAACACACTCTCTACATTATATAGTCTTAAAAAACAAGTGTATTCTTGAAAATATCATTCCTTTTTCTCTTCCTCCCCATCACAGCTCGACTGATTTAAACTTTCTAAACTTGGACCTTTGCCATTCAGTTTTTTCCATTTTGAATTATTTTAGTACTTTTGATTTTAAATATGATGCTGCCTCTGCCATCACATCCTTGGATCCTCTAGGGGCTCTTAACTTCTTTTGCTTATCCAGATTTGCTCTATCGAAATCAAAGAACGYACAGATGTAGTTTAAACAAACTGAACGTTCAAAATTGTTCTCTAGTTTGTTTTTCCAATCAGTTCTTCCAATATCCTGATGATTACAACTAATTAGCTTTGTTGGTTCAGTAAGTCTTAATAAGTGGATGTAAATGACAATGTAAAGTTAATCTTCCATACTAATACAACTCTTGGCAGTATTTCTTTTTTCTTTCTTTCTTTCTTTTCTTTTTTTTCAAAAAAGGCTATGTCCTAGACATTTGAGCCAGGGTTCCTACTTCCCATTTCCAGTTTACCAAAAGCATTCACTTCCCTATCATGAAAAGCTATAGGGTCCAAGTACTCAAAGTGGATAAACAAAGTGGTTTGGTCAGCTCAGCAGCTACAAGAGATATTAACATAAAGYTGGAAGCTTGACCATTCCTGTTTGCAAATATTGGAGTATCTTGGTCTTCTTAACCCGCTTTACAGGAACCTTCCCCATCCAGCTTGCAACAGTTGGTCCTCTTTCATGTCTCCAGTCTCTATATAATGCAAAGTGAGAAAATCCTTTCAGAAGACTCTCTCACAATCCCAGACACGAATCAGTGTGACATCCATTTGTAAAATTTCAATTAACATGGAAACCAAGGCAAAGAAAGGCTGTGTCTTGCCCTTGATCATGTAATGAGCTGGAAGCAAAGCCAAGCATACAAACCCAATTTCATCACATCACCAAAACCAGCAAACAGACTGGAAAAGGGATATTTGATCTAACCTCTGCACCTCTTGGGTACTTTTCATTTGCCATGGAGACAGTGAAGGAGCACCTGGCAGCCACTGCCTTCTGACCTGCCCAAAGGGATGCTACAGCAGCTGTCTGCGAACCCACAGCACCACCCAACCCCCCAAAACCCAGTCCAAACCCAACCATACAGCTTCATGAGACAACATTTCCTGGCAGCTTTAGATGGAGTCAAGGGTCTAGATTTTGGCAAATGATCATAAATCCAAACGATTATAAACAATCACATTTCATCACAGGGTACCACTGACCTTGAAGGCTAGGCTCAGAGCGCAGCAGCCCCGTCTCCGCTGGCCCCCAGGGAGCTCCAGGTTGCTATTAGGGCTTCTAACTCCTCAGTACTCTCTGTGGCTTTGGCTGATCATCTGTACAGGATTGCTCTCAGTAAACCTTTTAAAACATATCCACCCTGCTCAGAAAAACACCCACTTTCACAGCTGAATTTGTATGTGCAGGAGAAAAAGCTTTCCTAGCAACTGCCTCAGGAACCTAGTGCTCCCTCCCAGTAGAGACCAGAGTAACACGAAACCCCTGAGCCTTTCGAGCAAAACGCAAAGCCTATTTCCTTGGACTAGACTCTCTCTACAAGAAATCTACAAACTAGAAGACAGACAAGTATGCAAGTAGTTCTGGTTTTGCTAAGTCCACCAACATCATGTTATCTATCTGAGCTGTTCACAACACACTAAACACTGAAATCAGAGAGGGCACGGAAATGATCACTAAAGGGCAGCTGGAGCTACTGAAAAGTTGTACAAATGTTATTTAATGCTCACATTCTGAAGAGAGGCACTACTGCCATTTCACAGACAGGAAATCTGAGGCAGAAAGTCCCTCTCAGCCCACACAAGTTTTGTTTCCAGMACTCGGTCTAGAAGCCGTTCAGGTTGTTCTGCAATCAAGGAGTCAGTAAACCATTCAGAGATTTAGTCCATCACATGGATAATTATTTCTATGGCCACGCAACAGACCAGAACTGCTTAGTAACAACTGAAGTTTTCTGTAAGGGATTTCGATACTAAATCTCTAGTTTGCCAAATTTCTCTAAGTATCTGCAGCTGTCCCTCCATCAAGACTATTCCTACTTGGCTTTACACAGAATATGTACAAATCCACTGTAGAATTCAGGCAGAGATCACCAAAACTGTTTTAATGATTAAACCATGTCAAACATTAACAACGTAGGTATATTCAGATGAGCYAAGGGTTTATTTCTAACACATTTAGACAGCCTATTTTGAACACTGTAGCTGCTGTATTGAGCTATGTAAAGACTCTGCAAACCAGTACCTAGAAATGAAGACACACACACAAGCTTTGATAATGTAAACACATCAGACACTGTCTCCTTCAAAACAAGGAATGAAAACCCACATGGCTAGTAGAACTTATTAATTCCCTAAGAGATGTGCAAAAAATTTTAAAAAGATTTTAAAAAAATAAACATGTTAAAACTGGCTTTTATATAAATATCAAAAACAAATAGTTTGAGTGATGATCAACAGACTGTCTTGCACAATTTAATTTTTCAGAGCTTAATGAATATGATATTCATAAGCCAAAGTCCGCCATGTTAGAAACCAGAATAACATACCAGCAATAGATATTGGCTTTGCAACTGACTCCTCACATGTGCAAGGCAAGGTTTTACAAGAAGGAGTAATTTTAACAAGCACTCTAAACAAATCTTCAGATAACAAGCCAAAACATTACAGGTGATATACACAACTCACATTACGGAAACACACACTCATCTCCRGCACATTTCAGTAACATTTAAAAAACATTATGTATGACTTAAGACTGTTTAATTTTGATTTTTTGGGGGAAAACAATATTTTTGAGGCACATTTTAAAAATGAACATATGCTACATAAAGAGCAGTACAGATACCAACTTAAATACAAACAACTCCATCAGAAAAGTATCTTTCTGTCTCCATTTTAAAATTCATTTTTGGATATGTCACAGACTTAAATAGTTGCTCCTAAAATGTAAATATGGCTATGGTAACAACATTTGAAACTCTGCCAGTTCTCATATTAAAAACTACTCTTCAGTTAGCATGTAACAATTCTTAGAAATAAGAAAAGAGAGAAAAGAAAAGATGGGTCCACCCTGTATATACTCTAAACCTTAGAGACAATACTTAAGTCTTACTGGACTGTGTAAGCGCCAATTAATTTTACATTAGTGACATAGTTCAAATAAAAAAATAAGATCTATTAAAAAGGTAAAATAACTTCTCCATCTGGTTTGTGACTGTTTAGTCAGTTAAAGCCAAATATACAAAACTAAATGTGCCATTTCCAATTTCACTGTATCACGTAGGAGATACCTAACATCACGTATCACATACAGAACAGTAAAATGATCAATGGATTCTTCTAAATGACTTTTTAATAAAAAGTCAATCAACTCAAAGTTGAAACATATCCTAATTTTTAAACCATTAATAAGCTTTGGGCCCTGCTTTTTAATTTTTTAAGGCATGTGTGTTTATCTACTGAAACCAGCATCATACAAATTACCTCTACAATCACATGCATAATCTACAGTAAAAAAATGGAGTTTAGATTACAGTGTTTTCAAATTGTGAACCATAATTCAGCACCTATCGTATTGACTAGTAAGGCAACAGCAGTGTCATATACTACAATACTCCCTTCCACAGTCTATAGCAGGGTCAGTGACAGCCCAGAATTATTATTAAACTTTATCCTACTTTTATATTCTGTATACAGTTTCTAGGGTGTTTGCACTGGTTAAGTCCTACATAAATCACACTATTCTAGGCAGGAATAGTTACAGTAGCCATTAGAGTATTAGTGCACAACTCTTATTGTGCTTACAATCAGATGATTTTGTTGTTGGGGGGTATCAAAATGGTTTTTCAGTTTGGTCTTCAATCCTTCCTTTGTTTTCTTTGTTTCACATTGTTCTCAAGGGAAGAAAAGCTGTTTGTGTACCCGTTCACAGTGGCTGTAGAGCCATTTTGATACTCTTTCCTCCTCGAAGACGCCTTCTTGTTGTAAGTCTAGAATATACAGAAAGACACATGGTTTTGCTTAAATACTGTGCAGTTATTTTCCTAAATAATCACTTCCTCACAGTAATTCAAGAAACACAGAAGCAAAATTGCATCCATCATTTTTAAAGACCTTGTGCTGATGGCAAAGTCTAACAAGCTTAAACATTTTTTTGTACATGAGGCTAAGTGTTTCATTCTTCATAATAAGGAAATTAGTTCACAGGAAAAGAAAAAGGATTGGTAGTATGATGGTAGCATTGACAGTATTATATTAACAGTAAATTAGGAAGTGAGAAATTTTATGAATGGAATACACCATAAGAATATACTCAAAATGGTAAGTGTGGAAGAAAGTTTGATGTACTACAGGTTACAGTATTTGTGACAATGTCAAAACTAGAAGTGGTAAACAACAATGAGGAGGGAAGTTTCAGAGGCAGAAATGTGAAGTGAATTTGCACTAGCCAGCTGAGATAAAGCAAGAAAGAAACAAAAACTAACAGGACCAGGGAAAGTCAGAATTCAAAAAAAAATTAGAGAGAAGCACACGAGTTAATCTTTGTCAAAGATGCTCAGTTGGTAGACAAGAACATGTTTCCTAAGTATTTGTGTTCAGAGTGAAGTTAAATGGCTAAAAGTTAAAATACAACTAAAATTGATGAAGAAAGTTAAAATATTATTTGGAATATATGACCGCATTTAATTAGCATGCTTATATGCAGTAACTGACCTAAACTAAGGGACYGATTCTAAAAAATACCAGAGGATTAGAAAGGAAAGCCTACTATTTTCTGCCAAAAGTCACTCTTACCTACCCTGAAATGCTTGTATCTTCCAAAAGACTTTTCAAATATTTAACAGAATTGGTTTATTTGTTTGAGTGGCTGTATGTTGTTTTGGTTTGACTTTATTTATTTATTTATTAAAAAAGATTACTGAGGAACATCTTTGCCCAGGGCCTGATTATGAGCTACTCAGAACAACACACATCCAGTCTGGACCCACTCAGACAAACATATATCTTAGAAATACAATTCAAAACACTAATTTGCCATATGCAAATAAAAAYAAATCCCCACCAAGGTGAAACAAAATCAGTTTTTTGCATGTTGAGAGTTTGGGAGATTTTCCTGGGAAAAAATAACAAACATTTCCTCAAATATAAATATATACCAATACAACACTTAAATCATACGCATGTTACTGGAAGAAACAAAGGGGATATTTCAAGTACATCTTTCCATAAAGCAGCTTTCAGAGGAGAAGCAGAATGCTACAGAATCACAGAATGATTGAGGTTGGAAGGAATCTTGGAGATCATCTAGTCCAACTCCCCTTGCTCAAGCAGGGTCACCTAGAACACACTGCACAGGATCACATCCAGACAGGTTTWGAATATCTCCAGAGAAGGAGACTCCACAACCTCTCTGGGCAACCTGTGCCAGTGCTCTGTCACTCTTACAGCAAAGAAGTTCTTCCTCATATTCAAGTGGAACTGCGTTTCAGTTTGTGCCCACTGCCTCTTGTCCTATCTCTGGACACCACTGAGAAGAGTCTGGCCCCACCCTCTTGACACCCTCCCTTCAGGTCCTTATGCACATCGATAAGATCCYTCCTCAGCCTTCTCTTCTCCAGGCTGAGCTGGCTCAGCTGTCACAGCCGTTCCTCAGGGGGCAGATGCTCCAGYCCTCTGATCATCTTTGCAGCCCTACGCTGGACTCTCTCCAGTAGCTCCATGTCTCTCTTGTCCTGGGGAGCCCAGAACTGGACACAGCACTCCAGGTGTGGCCCTCCCCAGGGCTGAGGAGAGGGGCAGGATCACCTCCCTCSACCTGCTGGCAACACTCTTTCCAATGCACCCAGGATACCACTGGCCTTCTTGTCCAGAAGGGCACATTGCTGGCTCATGGTTAATTTGTTGTCCACGAGGACTCCCACATCCTTCTCTGTAGAGCTACAAAGAATCAATGAATAATACTTTTACCTGGATATAGAAATTTGTGAAGAGGATAATCAAAGAAATCATGTAAGAGATCTGGAAATACAGCCACCCCTGAGGAAATGCACATGGCCAAACAACACCACAGCTGGTCTGGAAGATTGTCAGGACAAATTGAGTCTGAGAAGAGACAAAAAAAAAAAAAAAAAAAAAAGAGAGAGAGAGAAAATGGAGTACACTAATGCAAGGAGACAAAAAGACTATTACTATCCAAAACCTAATTAGTTATTTCCCAAACAAGTCAAAATATGTACTACTGTGTGTTTGGATAAGTTTATCTTCTCTGAACGTCTTATTAACAATGTAGATGTGACTGAGTAGACATTCAGGTTGTGATACTATGCTGTTTAAGTGTTTTTATTTGATTAAGATTATTCAGTCTTGGAGCATAAGTGTACTCTATGTAGGACTGATTTGTAAGTATCCTAAGGAACAATGACCACTTCCCTCCTAGTGAGAGCTCTTTCAAGGTTTTGCTGTATCAGCCTAACAGAATAGATTTGTGTCTCACTGCTCCAGTTGCCAAAGACTTGGAATTACTGGCTCTACATGCAGATCCTGTGATCCTCTCCCAGGTACTGTAACTGCCCTACATACGGCTCCAGTGGAAGATTTTGAGGGAGGCAAAGGCTGCTTATACGAAGTGGGGGGCTGGTAAGGAGTGCAGTTTGTAAGAGTTTCTGCTTAGCTATCTTGTTACCTCTGTGGAGCAAACACATCTTAAGTGCTGTACAGGACCTTGGGCAATTTTCATCCAGACAGGAATTACCAGATTAGAGAATGTTTGTTTAAAAAGTGAAAAACAGTTCTGTCCTGTTATTATGCTGTCCTAACAGTTATGCACACAAGCCAGGCAAGGAAGTTAAAGTGGCTACAACAATAGCCAGAGGAGCAACCTAAGCATTGAGACACTTGCACTCTGCAGCAATCAAACAGCAAGGAGGAAGAATGGTGCCTAAACCTGGAAGGAAACAAACAAGCAAGAAACTCCCCACTACTATAACATTTAGCCCTTCTTCAGGAAGATATAATGCTAAGGAAAAAAAAAAAAAAAAAAAAAAAAGATATTGGGAATCAAACTCTGAACTGCTGGCCATCTCAAGAAAATGTTACTGAACTGAATCTCTTCATAACCCTGATGGGTTTGGTTCAGGGGGGCAGGGGTGTGGAAAAAGTCATATCTCTAAGGCTTCAGTTTCCCCATCTATAGAATGGGGAAGAAAAATTACCTGTGTAGCCTTTTTGTGGTGTTTTGAGAAACTATACACATTGAAACATGGTTCTCACTCAGTATTACTACAGCATGCTTAATTTCATTACTCTTTTCACCTCCAGTGCACAGCTTTCAGGCTTCATCACTGTACACAGAGGAAACAATACAAATGGATGTGAGGAGTCCAACATAGAACTACAAGTGAAGAAAAATTCCCTATTTGAAGTGTAGAAGGAGAACAGAAATATTGAACAGTTTTTAATAAACCATTTACAACTGCATGTAAAAATGATACAGAAAAGTCATTGTTCTCTGGCACTAGAATGAACAGCCTTGTTAGCTGTGGACTGGGGTGCATTCAGTTCCTGTCATCTCAACATCAGCCTGAGCAACAAACAGTAAGAGTTCACTGTCTAAAACTGATCTGGAAGAAAAGCTTCTCCCTCCCTCTGGCTAGAGAGTCCCAGAAAATCCAGTGCTGCAACTCCTGAATAATTCTAGCTACAGAACAAAGAAGTTAGAGAAAGATCCCACTAAGCTGTTCTGCACTAATTTATATCCACTTTCAGTACCTAAGTCCCTACCATCCCCAAAACAGCACTTAATGCAGGTGCAAAGGCTAAACTTCTAAGGTGATTTAGGCACTTACAGATGTACAAGAGTACTTGTCATTGTTCCCCTCTCCCTTTCCACCTGCCAAAATTTTCTAATTCAGTAAAGAAAAGGAGAGCTCAATGATAACACAAGCACTGAAGAGCTAATTACTCACCAGCTGCCCCTGAGTGATGTACTTCTTCCACCACAGATACGGACGCATGGCTGGAACAGCYGACAATCCGTAGTAGGAGTACATGAGGACATGGATAAAGCTATTCAGTGTGGCACCAAAGTAAGCTAAAATGGCAAAGCAGAAAGAATGTTTTATTACTAGACACATGCTGTTATATGGAACCTATCAAAACAAAAAATTTCTAAATGCAACTATTTAAAATATGATTTCTCTTGGAACAAAGACTGAAAAAAGTCTACTCTTAAAATTTTTCTGTTAACCCAACTAAGTGGCTGAGAAGCTTTGTAACTGTGTACTTTTTTATCCTTTGGTTTTTGTTTTTTTTCAGCTTATTCTTTTTCATTTCTACTTCCAAGTTTCTCAGAGGAACTGAGGAAGCTAAATGCAAGGAGGAACATAACCATGCCCACCAATCTATGGCTTCACCGACTGAATTCTAGGCTTATTTCACTTCCTACCAGCCAGAGGCCTGCTTTGTTATTTATAACCAAAAGTAATAGGTATCTTCTGAAACTGCAAGTTAACCATTTCATTTGTCCTTGTTTACAGCACCTTTAGTCATTAAAGAAATTAAATTTTAGCTTATTGCAAAACTGCATAGTAGTGATACRACCAAGCAGAAAACAAAGCTTGGAAAGGAAGAAGAAAAACGTATCACCAAGAATAAGAACAAAAGTGGTTTCAAGACTACTCAAACATAAGATAGTCCAAGCACTTGCCATTTTGACTGTTCTATAAACAGGGATTGACTTCTCTAGAGGAGAATGTGCTTCCAGATGCACCCTTTAAGTTAAACATTACTCACTGTTGTGCTGACAACACAAAACAAATTCAGGTTTCTATTTTGTTTGGCTCAGAAAGCAGAGTCCTGAGCAATACAGCTTTTTGGTCTGCACTGCTATTACTCTCCATCTACTGAATCTGCAACAAACTTCTCTTACAAGAGCTTTAAACTAAGCCAGTATCTGTAAGCTGCACATCTGAACTACAATTAAGCTACGCTAATGCAGTTAGGAAACTAGATGCCAGCTAAAAGCAAATGAAGTTAAAGAATCGGAGAGAGAACACCAAAGGTTAGCAGTATTTAGACAAGACAGACAGCAAAATCTTCCATTTAAGAAGTATTCGGTAGTGCTCACGGACAAGATTTTAACTGAAATCAGTTGTTATTAGGATAATGAGATTAATTTAAGAAAGCTAACATCTCAAGTAAGCTTGACAGATCCAAGGACAAGAGTCACTATTAGATGTTTTGTAGCTGAAAGTAGCTTCTGGCCTGATTTGGAGAAGAATATTGTTTTATTTTAGGGTTTGCAACTACCACAAAAAATGAGAAAGCAAAGTTGACAAGTAGACTCTTGCGGCTGATAAATACCAGCTGCCATTCCAGCAAAGTCTTCATACTGTATCTAGCATGTCTTTTCAAAAACACTCCACAAGGTAGCTAAATATCTGTAAGCACCAGCTGCAACTCTACAAAGCAGCTTGGTATCAGTTAGAACAAATCCTGCAGCTGAAAGCACCAGAGATGCTCAATTTGGCTAAACAAAACCAAATAAGGCCTTTGTTGCAAGGATTCCCCACTGCACCCCAGTACTTACAGTGACCGCAAGGCACCCAGTTCATAACAAACCACCAGATGTTCAGCATTGTTGCGTGGTGATAGACATGCAGAACAGTGATCTGATGATTATTTTTCCGCAGAATAAAAAAAAAGGTATCCATGAATTCAATCAATTTGGAGAAATAGTACCACCAGAGTACACGTATGATCTAGAGAAGAAGAAATGTTTTAAAAGCATTGTACATTGTGGTGGCTCTCAACTCTTTTGCTATCTAAGTAATTAAAATCCAAACTCCCTGTCTTGCACTATTTTGATATTGAAGACTCTCCACTGAGATCTTCTCTAATACTTAAGAGCATTATTTGTCTCAGGTTTCTCCATAGGAGACTTAGGTATAAAGTTATAGCTACAAATGAAAACAGAAGGATGACAAGGAATTCTTTATGAGGTTATTACTGTGCATCTGGGGTGTCCTGGGAGAAACAGGAGAGAGTATTTAACCACAGTTGTTACTGTAGTGCTGTCTGTGAAGGAGACCACAGCAACAGCAACCAGAAATCACCACATCCCTCTCAGAAAGATGAGTCAGACCAAACACAGTCTGTTACAGACTAACTACCAAGACTGAACTCACTGTTTTTTCAGCTAGAAAAACTTGAAAATTTACAGATAATTATCCACAGAAACTGTAAATGTCAAGCATGAATATATTATGGATTAATTATTATATTTCACTATACATTTTCAACTGAACTGTAAAAGGAAAAAAGTAGTTTGAACACAAACCACATAGACAAGGCTGTGCAAGAAGATAATTTGAAATGTTAACTGTAACTTGTGATTACCTTCATATCAGCTTCACCTCCACTGTGCGTATCTTGACAGAAGAAATTGTATCCTCCTTCCCATACTCCTGTCACCAGCTGACAAGATCAAAAAATAACATGTCATTTGATAAAAATATTGCACCTTGCAGTACATTCAAACCACAACAGAGGCTTTGCTGAGGCACCTGGTATTGAGGGATTCACAGACATCTGAACGTGACATTAGGTTGAATTTAAGCTCCAAGTAGTAACTGAACCGTAACAGCAAATGGAGGGCAAACAACAGAAGTTCTTCTAACTACAGGTACTAGAAAAAACAGGAGGTAACATCTTATCCCAACTGACAGAATTGCACGTACATGTATTTTACACAGGCATATTCTAGACAAATTCTTAAGAAATATCTTTCCCTTTTAGCTGACAGTCTCATTTCCGAAKGAAGTGAATAATCAAAAGTAAATAATTTTTCTTCTAATAATGTTTTGGRGAGGGGTAGGGGGGAAGAGTTATGTTTTAAAGGAAGTTGTATACRTACAGATCTGACAATGATTCTTTCATTTTAATGATGGAATGTATTTTCAGCTTTGCTATCCACAACTGCTAACAATTGATGTTTTACTATTTTTTTATATATATTTTTTTAAATAATTCACTAATGCTGGGTGCATTACACCCTCCACAGAAGTGCTTTCCTCTGCAGTACATGCCTTTGCCTGCCTGACTTCCTGGCATAACAAATGCCAGGAGATGCTGCAACATGCTGGCGTGCTTACTGCAGTTTATTTAAAAGAAAAAGAAAGAAAAAGGAAAAGAAAAAAAAAAAGAAAAAAAAAAGGGAGGAGGAGAGGGACACTCCCAAACCACTCCTTGGTGCACAAATGCTCACGACCGGGCTTGTGGTTATCAGCCATGAAGTTYTGCCCAAAGAGCACAGCAAAGACTCCCCACCCCAGGGCCTGCTCACAGCCTCGGGATGTCTCCTTGTCACCACRCTTGCTGCGTTCCCTCAAGCAAACGGGAACAAGAACTTTAGCTTATGCTGAGGACATGCTGTAGCTGTGCCGGTGCCCTCGCAGGCCATCCCAGCCAGAGTACAGGGCAGAAGAAAGCAGGCCACATTCTCCAAGGACTTCTTAAAATGCTATTTCCATACTGGAAACTTGCTCGAATGTATTTCTTCCTCCTTCCCACTCTGCAAAGTAAAAACCACGGCTGATGTCTTGGTGATCCTGGCTTCTAGCTTCCCCGAAGCTTTCTTCCTCTGCCATTGGTGCTTCTATTGAWTTAATATAGTGACGGAAAAAAATATTTGTTGTTGTAAGATTTTTTCTTTCCCTTTGAAATAGCATTAGAAGAAAAGTAAAAAATTTAGATTATTCTTTGATATCAAAAAAAAATTTTTAAAGCAGAGACAGGTATCCAGGACAACAGGCTTGTCCATTTTTGACCTTAGCTACATTCACACAGAATGAACAAGAACCTTTCAAAYTCAGTGAAAAATGTTTTGTACTGTAACTCTTCTAAAATGATCAGTTCATTAAAGATTAGAATAACTGGTGCTATTAAATGTTGCTCAGAAGTGTGAGTGGGAGACAAATTCTAARTAGTACAATAAGGATTATCACTTAAATGATCTATCTTTTTTTAGTGTTTTTTTTTCTTTGATGGCTCATTTTCCCCTAAGTTAGCTTTTAAAATATTCAGTTAGTCTAGGTCATTATTTTTGACCTTTTGAGATAGAATTACTGCCAATATTTTAAAAAACACATATATATTATTTATTCCAGAACACACACACCTGGAATTATCTCAGGTAATAGAAAGAAATCGGTATTACCGGCCACAGTGAGTAGGGCAGCCTTGCACATGGCTAACGGATCCAAGCAATCGCTCTACTCAAGCAGCGGACTGCAGCCAAAAGAGGACCTCTTACTACTTCCATAATGTAAGCAGTGCTGTTGAAAACACAGCAGTTTAAAAGCAATATCATGCCAAAGTACCAGCCACACAAGTGTTGCACGAAGTCTTTCTTACACCATCAAAGGAAAGCCTGTGCAGCTTCCGGGGCGCCCACTGGTCCATCAGACAGACCACTACAGTGGGCTACAAGAATGTTGTTAAGAGCTTACAGATGTTTTTATACAGTTCTCATAGTTCAAGGAAATGTTAAAAATGGAAGAATAATCACAATGTTTATATTGTAATTATTCCAGATAGTGAGGCTCAGCTTCAGTCAATAACCTTGCATTCCATAAATTTCTCCAGACAAAAACCTGCAGTGAAACTTAAATAGCCCTCACTGTAAGCAATCTAGGTTCACTACCTAAAACATAACAAAATCGAAGGTGTATAGATTGATCCCACCCCTCTGAAGGGCAAAGGCACGAGTATGGACATAGATAACCCAAGCACTCTGATGTCTCCAGAAAGGCATACTATAACATGCTAGGAGTGGCAATACTCTTACTGCCATGGTGGTTTAAACAATATAGGTAAAACAACACTTGTAGGGCATGGTAACATATTTTATCCATTTCTATTTATTATATGATAAAAGAAGATAGATATAGTTAAAAAATAATTAAGAACAAACCAAACCAAACCTCAGACCTTTCTTGAAGGGCCTACATGGTCAAAAGCTGCTACCACAGCCCACAAATCTTACCTTGCGCAACATATAGCGCATGGAGGTAATACTTTTCCCAAGTTATCTAACTGCCTCTTTGCCCTGCACCTTTATTTATTGTATCTGCAATACTTTCAGCACGTGCTGGAAGGCTTCAGAAGACAAAAACAATTGGCCACACTGAGACTTGACCAATAACGGTTCCCAAACAGACTTGGTATTTACAGACCTGAGGGTACAGCCCCAACGAGCCGTTTACCTGCCGYGTAGAAGACAATAAACATACACGCACGCTTAAATTGTCGCTGGCATACTGAAGGTCATTSCTCATGCTGACTGTGGCCTGCTTGTGGGACGGTGAGTTTCTAGCCTTCCTTACAGCTGTGGTTAAGCAGGTCTCAACTCACCCAGGTGTTCTTGTTCCCCTACGAYAGCCTGGCTGGACCTTTAGCTTGGAGACACTTTTTCCGTCCAGCTATGCCTGGGGAAATCCTCTATCTGCCCCCTGGCAGAAGTCTAGGCTCGCTGATGGCATTGCTGATGCACAATCAGAGATGTATCTTCTGTTGAGAAATCAGCCTGTCTAGAAAAGGCTGACTGCAATTGTTTTCAGCAGAGTATGAATTTTAAAAAACAAAACAAACAAACAAACAAACAAACAAAAAAGTCACAGCTGCTCCATAATCCAATTAAAATGGTAAAGTCAGTTAAAAGATTATCTGGAAGCTGCTTTTGTGCTCTTACTTCCTTCACCTCCCCACACTGAAATTTTCATTTTTGTAATACTTTTATTTTGTAATTCTGTTACTGAATTATTTTAAATGATGTGGCATGTGATTTCTATCAGACCTGCTACCAAAATTAAGCCAGTATACTAACACCAGTCTGCACTAGCTGCAAGAAAGGCATTCTACGGAAGAATTTTGTGTTTTCACAACATAACCCAAACCTGAGACTCCTTGGAAATGGACTGATAAGGCACCCAGCGCTGCAGCATGCTGTAAATGCATGATAAGTTTATCAGCTTCATAAGAGACCTTGGTTATGGTGAAAAGAAGCATAAGTTCACAGGCCCGATCAAAGAAAATAAATGCTTCCAAAGATTCCAGATTTTATCTTTTTATTAATATAATCACCTYACAAGAAAGGTAAGGACTTCAGAACGTGCAGAGAAAGAAACAGGAGAGGAAACAGCAGATCGACAGAAATGTTGTCACACTTTCRTTGCCTGCAGAGATCTGATGGGCTGTGGCATCTCCTCAGACAGTCCCATCCTCCCTAAGATGGAAGGGCCCTCTTCAGAGGCTACTTTTCCCACTGCATATTCAACAATGCTCTTTTTAGTAAAATCTAGGACTTTTCTCAAGCTAATGCAGTAGGGGGATGATGGAATTAATTTTTGTGTGCTTCCTCTAAGCAAAGAAATAAAAGGTCACTTTCTAAAAAAGTGAGTCTTTACCACAGACTGGTTTTCTCAAGTRTGTCTGGATGGTCCAGATCACTTGACCAGTTCTGGTAATAACACCTCAAGATAAAATAGGGTCAGTGCAGCTTATAACTAGATATCCCAGCAACTAGCCCAGGACACTAACTATTTTGCCAAAGTAYATAGCCAAAACTCCCCTAGAGAGGCACAGTCTGTTCTCATAATTTTGCAAAATAACTTTACTCATCACCTTAGAGCAAAAAAGTAACATGGGTAAAGACAGTATTGCCTCTACTTCCCTAACTACTCCAACAGCTTCTTCAAACACAACTATGCCAGCCAACGCATGACTGATGGACATGGCTATAACCTTCTGCCAGCCACGCAACAGTGAGCACTCTCCTATTCAYCTTCATCACCACAAATGAAATCAGCCATTGCCGCTCCCACCAAGAAAGGAATGTCATTCCCCTTAAGGTCCAAATCAAACCCTACCTCAGCATTACGCTAGTTATTTGTGCACTACAAATTAGTTAGATAAATAAGTACAGCACACATGCACCCTTACCTGGAGGCAAGTTTGACTGCAGCTTCTGTATTCCTCCATGCACGTGCTCCRGGCTCCTTCTTTCCCCACCACTTCCCAGGGAACACTTACCTGAGAGCTTATCTGTTCTCCATTTTTTTTTAATCATACTTTTAATGATCATTTCACGTTCTAAGACTGATACTATATCAGCTCTTTAGATAATTAGGACTAACAAAGTCCACAAAAGGCCTCTCCAAATGGCCAGACTGAATTGTAAATTTACATAGAATGAAATACTGCTATTTCCCCCAAATAAGCATCCCCTTTTTCTGAAGTACTGGCATAATGATGCTTGTCACTGCAACACTGTTCAGTCTACACTAATGTCTCCTGTACTCTTGAGTCCATCTTTCCTTATACATCATCTGGGATAGGCACAGCCCACTACTCCTAAGTATATGATGCCAGCACCATAAGGCTCTTGACTTGTCCTGAATAATTTACAATAAGCATGTAAAAAATCATTGTCTAGAAATCTCAAATGAGAGGTACRTGATTTTTTACTCATTTTAAAATAAGGTTATATTGCTACTGAGTTCTTTTATTTATGATGCAAGTGCCAAAAAGACCTGCACTGCTCTCTTCCAGTAAACATTTATTACGAAATTTAATTACACCAGGAGACCAAATGGTGTGGCTAAACAGTAGCTGAAACTATGTATATCTTAGGATGAAAAAACATATTTTTCCAGGTTATTTCACATGAACATTCAGATGTAAAGGCCAGAAAAACAGATGGATCAGCTTTCTCATCCTGGTTGGGAGGCTGCCTCCCTTTAATATTTGGTTTTGGTCATACGATATTTAAACTGAAGCTGTGATGCTATGAATCATGTTCTGAACCACCACCACAGCTGTAACTCAGCAAAAACTCCAGAGCAGTATTTCAGGTATATCACATGCAAGCTATTCAAACAGCTTATTTTCAGAGAGAACACTGAACAAGTTCATATGTAGTGATGCTTTATGACTTTCCACAAACTAAGACTGAAAAAGCTTAATCTGGCTGAAATACGAAGTGACAACAGAGAAGGGAACAGGGAGTTACATGCACATTAAAATGCATTCCCCCTCTCCTATCTCTCTTCTTGAATACTAYTGTACAGCATTTTCATTTGAAAGAGAACTTGCAGTGTAAAGTACTACTGATGTAGTTSATATATCCTTCAAAACCAAATTTTAGTAACTGACGTGATCTGAGTGAGAGTATCATGTGCTTTGGGCAGCCACAGGTATTACAGAGGCACTGCAGCTAGCAAACACACCTGAAGGCTCAGGAAGCTGAGTTTTACCTTCGCACTCGACCTTTCAGCTCCCACCCTGCCTCGTTCACCAGGCCTCGTGTTATGTCGGTAAGGATCTCTGCGTGTCTGTTTTCATGGGATCAGTACTTGGTTACAGAACATTGTTCGCCCTCAAGTCTAGCACGTTACTGCTACGTAAGTAGGGATGCAGTATAGAATGTTTGTATGTTTATAATAGACCATATCCAGTGGTCTTCTGACACACCTTAGGCTACAGGAGAGAAAACTAGCTTACAGGAGGCTGTCAGGAATATTTTGCTGTAATTATCATGAGTTTAATAATCTTCATAATGTTGTACATTTGTGTATTCCCATATATAAAGTGAAAGTATATTTATAATAACGCCAGAGAACACTTCCACATAGATAATGTTACATTAAATGAAACATGCATTTTGGTGTAGGGTTTTACTATATAGAAAGCAGTAACCTTAACAGTCGCTGTATTTTACTTGTCTTACTCTTTCATAACATAAAGGCTATACAGCTGGTTCCAAGTAGGAGGAGTTTTTCAACATGCACTAAATAGTCCTTTCTTAGGAACCTATTCAACATTAGCAAGAAAAGTCTCTATTTACAAAGACCCTTCTAAGATCAACAACTCAAATCTTTTCTGTTGTTTAAATTTATCAGCAGTTTTGTAACAGGGTAGAATATTACAATAATTTTCATTTGGAAACCCTAAATATTATTTGCTGTATTAAAGAAAAATAGACTGACTACACTGAGAGCTTTATCTATACTTAGCACAACTGAAAAAAAGTTTACACTTGCAAACATCCAGAATGCAGACCTTGCCCATGAAGTTTACAGCAACTCTACTCTGTGACAAATTTAACAGACTGATACACAAATTCTAGATATATTTCCTCATACATACACATTTAGGGTATCCTGACAGAAGATGAGAAATGTGAGCAAATCAAGAATATAAATTGTTCAAAGTATTACTGAACCAAAACTGCTTATGCTAAAGGATGAAGTACCGTAGATCTTTACAGTCAAATTCAATAAAGTAATTTTTGACTAGACACTTTACAGTAGAAATAAGTTAATCACCTCCAAACTACACATTCATCTTGTAAAGCACTATAGAACTAACCTCCTATAAAGGAGAATTACAACTTGCATGTAATTGCAAACAAATGCTAGAAAAGAGATTAGTAGTTTTAGTTCTTATTTGTAATCTCATGTTGAAAATGAAAGCTCTCCTTACAAAAAGGTCAAATGCTCTTGGATRAAAGCAAGCCAAAATACTTTGTACATTAAAGCCACATGCTTGATCACTTTCTGAGCACATTCTTATTTACATTACTATAGTTGTTCTTTTTCACTCTAATCAGAAACATAAAATTCATATTAGGAATAGCTAAGTCACTTTACAGGAAGAGGAAAAGTTTATAGTGTCTAAATCTTTGTTTTGTTAAGAAAGAAAATAACAGAAAGTCCTGTTCAAAACTGAGTAAGTTACAAACGTGTTTCAATGTTCAGTTTTAACTTTCAAAAACAGATGAATCACAATTGCATTGTTTCAGCAAAACTAAGAGGACACAAAAGAAGCTATTTCAAGGCTGGTGAAACAAATACTGAGTGCGTGCATGATTAAACACATTTAAATAAAATACATTTTTCACTCAAACAAGATGTAGTTTTACCATCAAGTACTTGACACAATCCACCAAAGCAATCCAGTTAAGCTCATGTTCCAGGCAAGAAGGAGTTACTGAAAGAATACGACGGTTCAGGCTGAAAGATCAAGATACCTGCTTTCACTTGCATTGAGCAAGATAATGAAATTTGAAACTTTGCTATCAAGATCTGTATAGATGTTTAAGACATTTAAGGATGGTATGAAATAAACCTTGAATCAACATTCATAATCACGGTTTTCTCTTCTGGGAAGTGAAATTGAAGAATGGTTGCAACTTTTTGTAGGTATTTTTCCAAGTTTAGGAGGATAATACACAAAGACCGTTTTTAGCATAAGCCAATATAATTAAAACAGATACTGCAAATTAACCCCATACCAAGCCCTTTCTCCTACCTCATAAAACATATATAGAGAAAGCAGTGTAAGTCCAAGGTTGTAGACCACTAGAATACCCCTGCATGAGAACGGTTGTTTATTCCGCATGTACTTTGGTCCTAGCCACACGATTAGTAAGTACAAGACTGAGAAGATAAAGGTAGGTGTATAGTTCTCCAGAAGAAGCCATCCTTTTACTCTAGGGTCTGAAACAAAACAAACACACAAAAATACAAACACTTAGATTTTGTAAGGGGAAGGACAATGGTAGATGTTTTTATTAAATGCCAAATTGCTAACTATGAACAGCTTTCAAATAAGATTTTAGTTATACAATTGTTAAAGAAAACATAAATAATCCTCTTCCTAATGTAAAGATAATTCTAAATTATTACTGCTATTATTTTGAAATACTCACTACCATTCATAGTTTTCCTCCACCATGAATACCGATGATTAGTTTCAATTTTAAAGAAAAGCATCATTTTTTTTTCTCCCTGATTCTCTCAAATCAACTTTTCCCAAGAGTATATCTGTACATTTTTTCCCTCTTACTTCTTCACAAAGCCAACTCTAAGAGTGAATTGGATATCTTTAATTATTGGCAGATGATACCGACAATTATTTTCCAGTCTACCATACAGCAGTACTAACCCAATCAGATTTACATACATGCTACTCAGCAAAATTTGATTTTGAATTCCTTGCCTTAGCCATGAAACACAGTCAGTTCAGTGTGACTAACAAACCAAACTGTCATCATGTAAATTCCTCAAAAAAACATATAAACTACTCAGAATGAGCGCATTTCAGATGAACACTTGAGAAAAATATGCTCTACTTTTCTACAAAGCGACTGTTGAATGACAAATTTATTGACAATACCCAGTGACAACATGGTAGTTCACTCTTTTCACTAAAGGCCTGCCAAAAGGATAGAAATCATATTCACCAAACCACAGATGAGTAATTCAGTTTAAGCACTGCTGGCACGTACAGCCTTAATATAGTTTTAAAGGAGTCTAATATGGATCCTGAATGCAAGAAATGAGGCCTCAAAACTTCAGTTGGGAAACAGTTAACAGTTGGAATAGCCTGGGCATTGTTTAGATATGTTTCCTTCATGGTTCAGTATTTTCAAGATACGATACATAGAGTATACCATCAGGCCAGCAGACACAGAAAGTTAGATAATATCCAGATGAACTTGAAAAGGTTTAGTATGAAGATGACAACAAAAGCATCGAACAACAGAACATAAACAGAAAATACACTTTGAAAGATGGCAGGTTTGTTTCAGTGCAGACCACAACTTCTTCTGCAAGGAAGAAGCCAATGAAAGGAGTTCCACTTGACTGAAGAAAGAGGGTAAAGAGCAGTACTGAAACAATCAGAGGAAAAAAGAACACATGCCACTCTGTAATACCCTAGGGGTTAGCTATGCACACTGCATACAGGATACTTATAATTAATCATTCCCGGTCAAGAATGAGAAGAGCTGGCACACAGAACAACACCATCCATATCCTAGATGACAGTCTTTACCACGAGGCCTTCGCCTAGTTTGGTTCCACTACCTCTCCCCTCCTCATGCTGGCCTGAGATTCTGCTTTGCACCTGTGACCCTTTATCCAGTGAAGCRCGTACCAAAACCAAAACCAAAGAATGGTTTCAAAGGATCAGTACTTTCCAAAAAAATCCATATTCTTCAGTGAAAAATTCATAAGTTGCTCTGCTTATGAGTGCAATAGTATTTTTATTTCAACAGATATAAATTCAAAGAAGACCTTTATATATATCTATATATATATATCTATATATATATATATCTATATATATATATATATATCAACGCTTATCAACTTGTAAGATAAACCTATAAAGATCAGAGCAAACTAAGTAGTTCAGTAAAACTAACAACACTGAGTTAAGTGATAGCAAAAAGAAAAGTGTCTACAATTGTCATAGCTGAAAAATCAGTAGCTCTTCAGGTCAGAACATCAAAAAAAGCACTGAGTACACATTTTTATTTATATACACATATACACACACAGTGTGTGTGCACATGTGTGTATAAAAAACAGAGCCACACAACTTGATGCTCTGCAGACACTAAAGAAAGTAGCCATCTGTCAGGATGTTAGAGGGAACCTCTCTTCGTTATGCTCTAGTATTTGCACTTTAATATCAATTCTATCAATTCTAGAAGGTGTTTTTCAAAAAAATAAAAACAAACACAAAACAACAACAAAAAAGCAGCTTACCTCTGGGTCCAAACCAAACATCAAGGTAGCTATTGATTGTTTTATCCAGAAGTTCCATTCTATAACCTATTGGAATGGAAAGATGAAGAACAAAAAGTTAGTTCTTCAGCTCATAGAAATATTTAATCATGTGAACATCATCTGTTAGGGTTAACAAAGAAAATGTGACAGAACAAAGATTGCAGACATATACTGGACCTTACTACCATGTGTCAGATACAGAAAGCTCATTCTAGTCTCAGAAAGCTACTGATATAAGAGCAATATTCCCCACTAAAGTATTCAATCATGGATCTAGATGCCTAGAAGTTTAAAATCAAATTAATCTCAAGTTCTTTTTTGTTCTGTATTTTAAAAGTAAGATGTCATCCTATATTTGCACAAGATCATTCTGCAAGGAGGGGACTGGATCTGAAGAAAAACAACACTGAAATTCTTTAAGAAGTACTATAAAGCTTACTTTAACAAACAACCCCATATAGCTGGCAACACTAGCTGTTATATTTGACAGTGGAGGAGGAAGGGAAGCAAAAGTGAAAACTGGCTATGCTATCAGTTTTGTGAATAGGTTACTGATTACAGCTATGATTAACAGCCTATAAAACTAACAGATCAATCGTTTTAAAATGATATAGAGAGTTGCAGAGGCAAGGATGGAAAAACTGCAATTCATAGCACGAAGACCTCCAGTTGCAGAACTTCCTTAATGCCAAAACACTGCCAAATAAAACTCAAATATCAGTAAAGGAATCCTTGAAAAAATTCAAAAGTCATTTATCATCTCCTCACACCAGCCAGCATTTCTTAATAGCACCTGGAACACTGCAGCATGTAAATCTGCTGTACCCCTGTAAGGCTAAAGCATGCAAGAAATAGCAATATTCTTCACTACTGGGAAGGGTCAACTATACATAAAATAGTTCTTCTGAGAAGAAGTAGTGATTTTCTTTTTGATTTTTTTTAAAAAGTCATCTAATTCTTCTTTTCTATCTAGAATTCCTTCCACAATGTCTTCAGATTGTTACAACTGTACTGACTTTCTCTACAATAATTTCTCCAACTTCAATATAATAATTTTCACTTCTCAATGTTTCTCCCTCCTGAAGTAGCAGTTTTTAGTTACATGGAATAATGTAAGAAATCACGTAAGCTGTCAGTACACCCACAGTGAAAACTGAAATGATTATGCAAGCTTATAGGTAGTTGCTAACAGCAAAGAAATTCATGAGGTTTTTTTTTTTTATTTTAGCTAAAGAAACATATCACTTTCACCTGTTTAAACACTACCTCGTGATTTATGTAAGTCAAATGAACATTAGCTCTTCTGCTTCTATTCACTTCGGGCTGACATCTCATTTCTTCAGAAACTAGCAAGGTGTTGTACCCCACCACCAGTGAAAAAGGAAAACAGAAGAAAAGCAGGTGCCAGAACCATGCCATGCTGGCTGCCCCACGGCAAGACTAGGACCCACTGCAGCTTCAGCTGGAGCCTAGAGGGCAGGCAGCGCCTGAACCTCACTGTAGCCTCTACTTCCCATGAGATGAAGAAAACCAAATATATTGGTATACCTCCATTTACCTCACTTGTTCTTCTGCATAACTCCACACCTCTTCCACCTCGTGGCAAGCTTAAATCACGAGGCTCAAGAGTTTACAGTGTGTTTCTAGCTGCATCACCAAATCCATCTTTTCCTGTAGCACTTAAGGATACATGGAAGAGGACCTTCTAATCTGTATATACGAAGTCTTTTTACTGTTTTGGACTACACAGAGACAAAGAAACTTGCCTGGAATTTGGTCATGAGAAACCATCAAACAAAAGAGGTTAATTAAAAGAAGCTGGAGTATTTAAAGTCTTGGAGTATTTATAGCCTGATTCATACTACAGTTTTATTTTCTCATTAAGAAATCTGAAGGATTCTAGTTAAAATAAGGATAAGGATTTCACAAGAACACACTTTTTCCATTACAGTACATCACAGATTGCCTCACAAAAATTATGAGTGACTGAATGAATGTCCACAGCGCTGACAGGCTAGTATCCCAGGAATAATGAAAATGACCTGAGAAGACTATGCTATGGTATCAAGACACAGATAAGAAGCATGAACACCAGGAAGACTTTTTATAAAAAGTATCTAATTTCATAGGAAAAGGAAGGGATGGGAAGGGGGGTTGCTGTGGAAAAATCTTCTGTCAGCTATTAATCCCCTCCCCTAAAAAAAAAGTACTCCCCAGCAGGTAATTTATTTTGTTGTTTGAAACCTGCACTTACCCAATCCGCCAGCTGTTACTTTGATCCAATCACAACTGATCCAGTTATGCAACCCTGCTTCATTCACTATCCCATAAGCATCTTACTTCAACTTTGCACTTTGAAGAAAGACTTCAGATTGATAAAACATCAAAAATAATGGCTAGCTGTATGAACTGAATTCACTTTACGTAAGTGACTTGTTTTTATATATATATATATACACACACACACACAAACATACATATTCTTCACTAGATACTTTAAAAATCAGATATGAGAACAGCTGAGGAAGCAGAAAATCAAATCATGCCTACCTATAGCTAAATGAGAAGGCAAGAAATGAAATTTGGTATTCAATCTTTTCATAAAACTAGAAGTGAAGCTCATTGCAAAAGAGGAAGCTTTCTGCAAAGGTCTCACCTATGAGGGTTGCTACTCCAAAGCAGCTTTTGTTCCAATATTATCATATAGTAGATTATAAAAGGCTCAGTGAAGGAAGAACTACTCCCGGTGTCGATTTCCAGAACTTGCAGAAAAAGAAGTTGTTTCAAAAGGAATTCATTTGTATAACAGAAAAACAGAGTGAAACAATCTGCTTTTGTTCCAGAGGGGGTCATGTGAAAATGCATCAAGTCTCCTGCCAATAACTACACAACATTAAATACTGCTTCTACTGCAGCAACTACAAGGGTTCTTTTCTAATTAGAATAGTTTCCCAATTCAGAGGAACATCAACTTCCAGAAAATTTAAATCAGTTGGTGTTTGAAACACTGTAATCAGTATGTTTCCTAATACTGAAAATAAAGAAATTCTCGAGCTTATAATTTATACAAACAGATAACTAGTTATTCTCCTTTATCTAGCAGAAGTCATTTCACAGCAAAGTACACGATACAGCATCTAAAGTTACTATCTCTGCCTTTTTGTCCCCTCTCCGACCCAATTTAAAAAATGTAGTAAGGCCCCTGAACACCAGGACAAGCCAGATTAGCATCTGGGAATGCTCAGGCCTGCAACTACAACGTGCCTTTACTCCCTAAGGTCCAAATATTTAATCTCTGAAAACAAGTATTTTATATTTTAAACAAAATACATAAAAACTCTCTTTTTTTTTTCTTTAAAAGAAAGCAGATGCTAGAGATCCTTTCATACAGGCAAGTGGAAGACTTCTCAGAATTCCCAGGTACTCATTTTGAAAGATATAGAAGTAGACCTCTGACAAATTTTGAAAAACGCATTATGATTTTCATGTTCTCCTGATATGCCCAAAGATCATGTTAGTGCACTCAAATAAGGCATTGAGATCAAATGGATTACATTCTTACTAATAAAAGTAGGTAAGAAAGGAGCCATACTAAATATCTGAATTTATCAATTATGTCTAGTAGCATGAAACCATCTCCGACTTTCTTTTCTGCTTTTTTAGATTGGTAAGTAGAGTTTGAAAATCCATTGAAAGACAACAACTAGTAAAGTCAAAAGATTTGAATGTTTACATCTCTTAAAACAAAACAAAAAACAAAAAAACAAAGACAACATTCAATAACCATTTAATGACCATTAAATAAATGTTAATGGTCATTAAGGCTACTAACAAGATGAAATTCATAGATGTGTCCAAATGTATTTCTCCTCAAATTAAGAATCTAAACACACCTGAGAACTCAGGCTTACATAATCACATGCTCCGGCTGTAGTTCAGTGAGAAAACGTGAATTTCATTCTTTAGTCAAACTTACAGAATACTACTGATACATAATTTGAAGATGTTATGAAAATCTTCAAAAATATTAACAAATACATTACTACCATACGCAAAATACTCATAAGCCTTTAGTAAGGATTCAGCTTTTGGCAACACTGCTTGCATCTAAAAAGAAAGGAAGTCTACACATTGACAGCTGTCCACCCAATCTATCAGAAATTGTWTAGCTGTGTGATAGCTGTGAAAACTTGACCTAAAGCAAATAGCATCAGACGGAATCCACTAGCACATAAGAAGGTCATGACATGCCATCTTGTGTAAGGACACCAAAATCCAGGAGAAACCCCCAAAAGAGCTGCTAACTAGAAAAGCTGTGAAAGATAGAAGGTTGAAGTTCTCATCAGCCAGGAGAAAACTGCTACATAGCTTTAGGATGGAGGAAAAAAGCCCTTTCACATCAAAATAGTAACACTTTTCCACCTCCAGAACAATTCCTATACCTTGTTAGTTTGTTCTTACCAGGAAGAAACAAATCATTATACTGGCTTGATATACATCAACTGCCTCAGCTTCCTTGGTTGACATCCAAAGCCTATTGTCAATGATTTGTGTACTATATGCAGAGGCACTATATTGTCAGGCTGTACACACCTATTGAAGAATGGCAGAAGACGCTTCCAAAAGCAATCAGGAGCCAGTCGAACATTAACTGCTTAAAATAAGCTTAAGCTTACACTCAGATGAGCCAAGACACGACAGTCTGAGGCCTCAGCAGCTTCTGCTGCTGCCACAAAATCACCTGTGCAGAGGGTCGGAGCCAGCCCAGGTGTGCGGGGCTAAGCAGTGACAGGTCTGGGAGAGCATACCACACTGGAGGATCTCTGGGAAGAAAAGTTTGGAGGGAAGGTACTGAAAAGGCAGCCTTTGCAGAGATTTTTTGTTTGTTTGGATAATGATCTCCCAAGGTTTCATGATCTGCTGTACAGAAGAAGGTAAATTGACACTGCCTATGTGGTAAGTAGCATAGACACATCCAAGTTATTTAGATGACAGAGCTCAAAAGAAGAAAAAAAAATCTTATTGGAACAGGAGGTAGAGGACAAAGCAGTTCTTTGGAGAACAAATGTTAATAGGAAGCATAACAAGAGGATGTTAACTAGGCCTTCATCCTTATGTCATATGAAGTATTACTCTAAACTAGTAACAAACATAGTGAGATCATATCTTTAGCTACACCTTTGGAATTTAAAGACTCTTACGTCTCTAGACATCATTGATTTTCGTAAAACTACTCCAAGGTTTTAATTATAAGAATTTCARTTCTGCAACCCAAGATGACCTAAGGCTAAAGTTTAATTTTGAATGCTGTGGTCCAAAAAGATAGAGCTATATCACAGAAAATCAACCTTTCACATTAGGATTTCAAAATCTTCTGCACTTTTCTAWGTTGCGCTTTTTGCAAGTCCATATGACATCTTTCATTCTTAGTCTACTTCTATTGCTATAAACTCAGATACACACTATGCTTCAGTTGCCACTCATATATTCAATACATGACAGGTAGAAAGCTTGAACATTACTCTGCAATTTAGTCCAGGCATAAACAGCTCTTCACATTCCATCTGCCTGGCAACAGAAAATAAAGACTAAAGCCTACACAGAGATTATGTGGTTGCCTTGTAGTATTTCACCGATTTTAAGAAGTTTTTCATATAGCCTGCAAGTAGTGACAACATGCTCTTGCAAGGCATACCACCACACCCTGATTAATTAAATATTGAAGTATTTTACCAGCTTCTTCCTTACAGAGGAAATTCGTTCCTTGGCTTTCAACACAAAACAGTGTTATTTTTGGTTTATGTCAAAAAAGCGATATAAGAATTCTTTGTTATACTTTAATGTTGTTCCTTGAGTTTCTTCTTTGAGTAACTTCAGTCTGCAGTCCCAAAGATTTATCATGAAATCCTAAGGCTTGCTTCCACCTGCCAATCCCTAAAACAGTATTAAACAATAAAACACGCAGCGCTGAATGCTCAAGACATTAGAAGCCTGCTCACTGTAAGCAGGATCCTCTGGCTTTCATTCTGCTGCTCAAGAATTCTCACAGACAGCAGACCCCAGTTTTCAAAATTAGGTGCCTAAACTTGCATTCAAAAAAACAAAAAACCCTAAGTAGGCATCTAAATAACTGTATTGACTTCTGAGAGCAATGCATAGCTAGGCCTTTCTTTCACCATTCTTGGAAGTCATCCACTCTCTCTGTTCTCAGTTTAGGACTTTGAAGCTTAATTTTAGGTACTTGATTCTGAAAACCTTGTTTTCTAGTTAAAGTGATACTTCAAAGTCCTTACCACTGCAGAGGTAACTCCTCTTTTCCATCCTCCAAAAACACAAACAATCTCTCCTCCAAAATACAACAATCAAGCTGCTGCTTGATTTTGTAAATCTGCTGAAACTGCAAATACTCAGCTGTTTGATAACTGTAAGACAGCACCCATAAGCAAAGCCATCAACGGCATTTACCAGAGCTGCCCAGCTTCTCCTTTATACTCCCAAATCCTTAAATGCCTGTTTCATTCTGTTAAGTGTCCCCTGCAGCTTGCCACCAGCACCAGATTTCCTTTCCCTCCCTTTTTGAATTCCCTTCTTAACTCTCAGGTGAGCTTGATGTTAGGAATAAAAAGTAGTCGAGAATAATTCATACCCCATATTGATCTGAAAGTGCAAGTAAATTTTTTTAATGGGAAACCAGACAAAGACGAAGCATTTCCTATATAGCTTTCTTCCAACTCCCGCTTTCTCAATATTTAAGCATTTGGTAAATCTTCTGTTTTAAAGTTAAATTCTCTCTTTATTTCAAAAGTTCTACTGGTATTGCAATGGATCAAAAGCTGCTAGTTGTAGCTCACAACAGCAAACAGTTACAAGAAACCTGGGAAGCAAAAGAGTTGAGACAAAGAATAGGCCAAAAGGTAAACGCTAAGGGCCATAAGCACTTCAACTTTCACTTTGTCTCCTCTTTATCACTCTAGAGTAATCTGCAAGAAGGACTGCAAAATCCCTCCTCTTCTTGCCTTACAACAGGGGCTCCTCTTCTCCTAATCTACCTGTGCAACTTGCTCAATCAACATTTATAATACCAATCTACTCTTTCAGCTCTGCAAAAACGCTGTTGCCTCCAAACAACTCTCTGCCAAGGTCTGAAGCCAGGGGACATCTCGAGTACAAGACTGAAAGTATAAGGTATGTCTATAACTCCTGGTATTTTTCTTTGTATTTACTAGCTTGAAGTTAGAAAATTTTTCATCTGAAAGCACCTGCACTTCTACTGCACAAGTACTTGGCAAGAAACAGTGTACACTTAGCTATCCAGTAAACAGGATTAGCTATAAAGAGATTATTTGGGGTTCACATGATGACTAGATACAGTAATCCAATAAAAAGCTGAGAAACTAGAGGAAGATCGTAAAATTTGAGGGCAACAATCACAAAGGTAATGCTACACCACAAAATGCTGACTAGTACGGAGATGTAATACCACACAAAACCAAAATTAAGATGCCTTGCTAAGATATGTAGATAAAGCCTATGTGTTCAGAGATGGGTAAATGATACCTCTTGGAGTATGACTTATGTTTGGAAAACCAGATCATACTGAGGAAAACACCTACAGAAACAGGTCAACAGTATGTTAAATATTTACCTGTGTGCTTGGGGTAGTTCCTGGAGCGCTGCAGGACAAGTGAAATTCCCTAGTGGGCACTAACAACCAGAAAAAATATATACAATGCCCTGAATTAGTTATATTCCTCAAAAAAAGGATACTACTACATTTTTACCAAAAGGAAAAAAAAAGGAAAAAGGAGATGTATATTGACACTGTAAACCCATGCCACAGCTTGTCCTTGCTGCCATTTCTTCATATAGCCAGCCATATTACGGGATATCAATCTGTAAGACTCATTTTTCTGCTTTGTAAGATAAAATGAGTTAATCCTATACAGTTGGAGCTGCACCACTCCTTAGTAGCCTCCATTTTTAAGACGCTAAACATCATGCCAGAAGGTGCTGTTCACTACGTACTATCATCCTACAGAAAAAAGTCATGCAAGTATAAATGATAGCTAGTTTGAAGTAGAAGGTACCAAAAGAAGTTCTTAAAATTGTAAGCAAAATAATTAGGAGAACAGAAGAAGAGAATTACTTAAGGCACAAGTGATATGACATGGCATCATACCACTTAGAACAAAACCTTATAGACAGAAGTTCCGTTCAACATTGTTATCTTCTAAAGAGGAGTATAAAGCAATATGCTTATAATTCAAAAAAGCAAGCATCGTCTGAAGAGGTCCTTCCTTTTCACTACAGTCATACCACCCTGCTGAGTGCAGTGCCCTGATCAGCTAAGACTAATCGAAGGGACCTCTCTCCAGAGGTCTCTTCCAATCTTACTGATTCTATGATTCTATGAAGCATCCAGATGTAATTGCCTTTCCAAAGGATAGAGGAGTTCAAACTCATCTATGGAAAGCAAGATTTTGMTCTTTTTTTCTTCCCAGGACTGACAAGCAGTATCAAAAGTGATGATTAAATGTTCTAGTAAAAGGGCAGAAGAAGAATAAACAGGAGGGTGCTTACAGATGTGCTATGATGATCATTCCCTCCTGTTTCACCTTCTCATACGCCATGGGCACTTGGTAACACATGATTCACAGATTTAACACTTACGACAACATGCAGCCAGTTTGACATTTCTGTTTCAGGAGCTCAGAGCTGAAAAACTTAGTGGGTTYTGAGGAGTACATTAACATTATCACAGAACTATAGAATCAGTAAGGTTGGAAGGGACCTCTGGACATCATCTAGTCCAACCTCCCTGCTCAAGCAGGGTCACCTACAGCATGGTAGACAGGGTGGCATCCAGACAGCCCTTGAAGATCTCCAGAGAAGGAGACTCCACAGCCTCCCTGGGCAACCTGTGCCAGTGCTCCGTCACTCTCACAGGGAAGAAATTCCCCCTCACGGTAAGGAGGAACTTCCTGTGCTTCAGTTTCTGCCCATTGCCTCTTGTCCTGTCACATGGGGCAACTGAAAAGAGTTTGTCCCTGTCTCCTTGACACCCTCCCTTCAGGTACTTGTACACATTGATAAGATCCCCCCTCAGTCTTCTCTTCCCCAGGCTGAAGAGGCCCAGCTCTTGCAGCCGTTCCTCACAGGGCAGGTGCTCCAGCCCTCTGATCATCCTCGTAGCCCTACGCTGGACTCTCTCCAGTAGTTCCATGTCTCTCTTGTCCGGGGGAGCCCAGAACTGGACACAGCACTCCAGATGAGGCCTCCCCAGGGCTGAGGAGAGGGGCAGGATCACCTCCCTCCACCTGCTGGCAACACTCTTCCTAATGCACCCCWGGAGACCATTGGCCTTCGTGGCCACAAGGGCATGTTGCTGGCTCATGGTCAACYTRTCATCCASCARCACTCCCAGGTCCTTCTCTGCAGAGCTGCTCTCCASAAGGTCAGCCMCCAGTTTGTCCTGGTGSCTGGGGTTATTTCTCCCTAGGTGCAGGACTCTGCACTTGCCCTTGTTGAACCTCAGGAGGTTCCTCTCTGCCCARCTCTCCAGCTTGTCCAGGTCTCTCTGAATGGCAGCACAGCCCTCAGGTGGATCAGCCACTCCTCCCAGCTTRGGATCATCAGCAAACTTGCTGAGGAGGCACTCTGTCCCCTTTGTCCAGGTCTTTGATGAAAAAGTTGAACAGGATGGGAGCCAGAAGTGAGCCCTGGGGGATGCCACTAGCCACAGGCCTCCAACTGGACTCCATGCCACTAATGACGACCCTCTGAGCTCTGCCTTTCAGCCACTTCTCAATCCACCTCATTGCCTACTCCTCTAGCCCATACTTCCTGAGCTTCTCTAGGAGGATGTTATGGGAGACGGTGTTAAAAGCCTTGCTGAAGTCAAGGTACACAACATCCACTGTTCTGCCCTCATCTACCCAGCCAGTCATTCCCTCATAGAAGGCTATCAGATTGGTCAAGCGGGATTTCCCCTTGGTGAATCCATGCTGACTGCTCCTGATCATCTCTTTTTCCTTCATATGCCTGGAGATGACATCCAGAATGAGCTGTTCCATCACCTTTCCAGGGCTGGAGGTGAGGCTGACCGGCCTGTAGTTGCCTGGGTCCTCCTTCTTGCCCCTCTTGAAGACTGGAGTGACATTGGCTTTCTTCCAGTCCTCAGGCACCTCTCCAGTTCTCCAGGACCTTTCAAAGATGATGGAGAGCAGCCTGGCAAAAACATCTGCCAGCTCCCTCAGTACCCGTGAGTGCATCCCATCCAGGCCCATGGATTTGTGGATGTCTAGCCTGCCCAGAAGGTCTCTAATCCTTTCCTCCTCAACCAAAGGAAAGTCTTCCCTTCTCCAGGCCTCCTCCCTCATGTCCAGGCTGCAGGATTCCTGAGGGCTGCAGTGAAGACTGAAGCAAAGAAGGCATTCAGTAATTCTGCCTTCTCCGTATCCCTTGTCACCAGGGCCCCCGCCCCATTCAGGAGCGGGCCCACATTTTCCCTAGTCCTCTTCTTGCTGCTGATGTATTTGAAGAAGCCCTTTCTGTTGTCCTTGACATCCCCTGCCAGACTCAATTCCAACTGGGCCTTAACCTTCCTCGCAGCATCTCTACATACTCTGACCGCATTCCTGTAATTCTCCCAAGCAGCCTGTCCTCTCTTCCACATTCTGTGTATTTTCTTCTTCTGTCTGAATTTGGCCAGGAGCTCCTTGCTCACCCATGCAGGTCTCCTGCCCCTTTTGCTGCACTTCTTACTCATAGGGATGCACCGCTCTTGAGCTTGGAGGAAGTGATGTTTGAACACTAGCCAGCTCTCATGGATCCCCCTTCCTTCTAGGGCCTTAACCCATGAGACTCCACCATGGGTTGGAGTCTCTCCTGAAGAGCCCAAAGTCCGCTCTCCTGAAGTTCAGAGTTGCAATCCTGCTTGTTGCCTTAGTTCTTTCCTGATGGATCCTGAACTCCACCATCTTGTGGTCACTGCAGCCAAGGCTGCCCCCAACCTTCACATCTCTAACCAGTCCCTCTCTGCTGGTAAGGATAAGGTCCAGCACTTCCTTGTAGGCTCCTCCACCATTTGTGACAAGAAGTTACCATCAATGCATTGCAGGAGCTTCCTGGACTGTTTGTGCCTAGCTGTGTTGTCCCTCCAGCAGATGTCTGGGTGGTTGAATTCCCCCATGAGAGTCAGGGCCTGTGAACGTGAGGCTACCTCCAGCTGTGCACTCAAGAGCAATTGTTATGTACAATAACTTTACTTGAAGAGCCATGTCACAGCAACTGCTGTCTGAAATCAGGTATTCTTTTAGTACTGTTTTCATTTACTGTGGCTTTTCAGATTTAACTACATCATGAGATACTGATTCTAACCAGTGACAGCACAGAAAATCTAGATAGTTTTATTTGATATGGGATACCAGGCCAAAGCAGAAATACAAGAGCAACTGAAACTGCTGGCTGACTTTTAGGGTAATTGGAAAAGAAGATATTCTACCTGTAGATTTCCTTCCTTTGATGTTGACAGTACTTCCTGAATAACACCTCACCGGAGCCCCAGCTCCAGGATCTAAGTATTACCATTTCTTGTATTTTATAGTCTGTTTTAAGGAAAGAAAGACTAAACCAATCAATTAAAAGAAAATACTGTGGTGGTAAGGCTTGTTGTAACCTTATTACTAACTTTGCTTATGGCCTTTAAATGGACCACCGTAGGAAAATGGCTGTCTCAACATCCTGCAACTGTCAAGCCATTTTCTGCAATGTTGTAATATCAAAAACTTGGGCATCTGCAAAAGTCAAGGAGGAAATTCCAGCTAAATAGTTTTGTTTCCTTTAAACTTCTGCTATAACAGAACAATTCCTTTTCTTTCAATAAGAATAAATAAAGTCCTGGTACAATAGAAACCCCATTCTACTCTAATAGAGAAACCACTTACATTAAAAACCCTGCTTTAGGTCTGAGGTACAGAAGGCTTCACTGTATTTGCTTCATCATCTTTAAAGAATATGGGAGTGAAGGTAGGATCAGTACTGCCACTTGGTGTAATATATCTGCTCCAAAAAAGGGACAAACCAAGATCTAAACCAAAAGCAGGAGATAGTTTCCACCTCCCACCTTACAACTAATCCTTCCTCTGTGGCACCGACATCCTCTTGAGTAAGGCACACCAGATGTACCTCCCTGAGCAGCTCCTAGCAGCTCAGTTGCTCAGAAAAGTTGATGCAAATATCCAGAATAACATTTGCCGTGTGCTTGAGACGCTAACCCCCTTGTGCGATGTTTTCCACATATCATCTTCAGTGCAACTTATTCATTCCCATAGCTGATCCACCATCAGGCAGAAGGCAGTTCATAATTAGGGGAAATTATTCTCAGCTGCTGGTGCTGCTGCAAGGCTCACTCTCACTCTTTCTTCACTACCCTTTACCCACACCCACATGAGGAAAAGCAGGGGAAAATTTATGTAGCTCCCACAAACAAAGCAAGAAAATTAGTTTTCAGACAGGTCTGCTCCACAACCTGATTTACTGTAGCAGCAGCACCAGCGCAAGGAAATTGTGAGGATATGCAGCTCGGGGCAACACAGATGTCATGAACTTCAATTAGTCTTAGCTGATCAGGGCACTGCACTCAGCAGGATGCTATGACTGCAGCGAAAAGGAAGGCAAACACAGACAAAAGAAAGATGCATCTATTTTTAAAGCAGAATTCTAAAACGCAATCAAAAAAGCCAAAATAAAATGTATTGAGCACATGCCATTTTACACATAGGAATGGTTCTATTGAAGAATGTGCGAATTTTGCAGAAAATTGCAAAATTGCTTATTAAATACAAGCTGCAAAAGGTCATACAGAATATATGAGTGTCATGCACAGCTTACACAGAGTTCTTAAATACAATCAGCAGGATCTGACAGAGATTATTGCACTGTAAAAAGAAAAAAGATTAGCTGAAATGTGCAAAACACTAAAGAAATTGATTATATTTTAAGATGCTTTACTTTGTTTCTGCCTTGAAAAAGACAAGACTAAGAATAGTCTCAGTCCACATCAATATGAAGCACAGGACTTCAATGCAAAGGAAGAAAAACTAGTAAGAGACAAAATATACTGATGGATTTCTTCAAAAGAGGCAGCTTGAATGCTTTATTTAACTCGACCACAACAAAAAATATTCCAAGGAAATACAGAGTTAATGAAAATAAGTACACAGAAGAAGACAAAATGAGAAACTAAACAGGAGTTAAAATATGACTGAAAACTTCTACTACATACTGATTAGCCTGTAGCTAAGGACCCTGGAAGACAGAGATGATACTTACAAATACGTCAGTTCTCAATCTTAAAGTATACTACACTGCAAAACTCTAGCAATTTGAGATAGATCTTAAGTGTAGCAGCAGTTTCAGACAAAAAGACAAAATTTCAGTAWGAAATTTGATTTTCTGGTAATACCAAGCATTTTTACTTGTTGCCCAAAGCTCATAATTAAACTTCTTATGTAAGAAAAACACATTGCTAAGTAATTAGAAAGTAATTTATACATCTAAAATAAAATAGCTTCTTTTACTATGCTATTTGCAACAAAGTGAAAAACTAGCCCCTTAGCCTCTGCAGTAAAACTCTGTGTACATCTATTATATGAACGTTAATATATTAAAAATTTTCAGTAGGCAAAACGAAATTTTTAAATTCTGAAATGCACCTTTTTCCTACATGTTACAGACTATGCTGATTACTCAATGATGTTTCAGACAGCAAAATCTCTTATTAATGCTTGTAGCTCTGTAAAAGTTACCCACTGCGGCACCCCGCCACCCCACTACTCTTTTTTAAATGCATGCTAAAAGCAAAACACGCTTTTGTCCAAAATACCTCTTTCACTAACCATTCTTCTTTAAATACTGAAAAGATAATTCCAGTGGTAAGACATTTTTTCCTACAATGCTTTTATCACATTATGGAATAGAAGTCCACCATACTGATGTGTCCTTATTTTAGGTTCAAATATGGTGAATGCTAGAAGAGCAGCATGGTATTATATCCCTTTTCCACTTTTCTTTCATCTCTCCTTCAAAGATAATACCACAGTAAACAAGATGCATTATTTGGAGATCATCATTCTTCATATTTACTAAATGATGGTTAAACATAGTTGAAATCCTCATGTTCTTAGAAAGAGCATCCTTAGGGACTCAAATCTCTATTGTAACCACCTTTTAAACATATTTTAAGACAAAAGGTTTAGAAAATTGAACAGTTTTAAGCAATTGACACCTATAATTGTAGATTAAAGCCTGACACAAATCTTATGAAATCAAATAGTATTTAGTCTATGCAACTGAAAAATTTTGATAGTTTTATTATTGCTCAACTTGAGTTTACATTTCAATATCTTACTGATATTACCTCTGTCCTGAATGTAGAGGGAATAAGCTAATTAGTTAGTGGATTTTTAAAAAAAATTAGAAAAACCTTTGAAAACAACATTAGTGGTCTCTTCCTGTATCTCAATGCAACCACTTAGCAGTAGTGATAGAACAAGAAATCAATATACAAGATAAAAAAAAGTATCAAAGCATGCTGTTTTTGTTCTGCAAGGCACTGTCAGACTTGCAGCTTGCTTTTGTTTACTTCAAAGGCAGATGATTACAGTCTTTGAAAGAGCAGAAGAAAGGGAAATGAAGTTGGAGGTTTCAGCAACCTGTCAAGTAAAAGCAAAGAATCAAATATAGCCTTGAAAAGACCACCAGAGCTCTCAGAATTACACAAGAACCCAATAAAGGTTGCAAAACGAGAGAAGAGCACTAACTCCCATGAACGTGATATATCCCACTGACGATGCTATTAGCTCTAAAAGTGGTTTCTGCAAAGTGTTTTTTTTTTTTAACCTATAAGCACATAGGAAAGGCAGCTAATGCATTACCAGGGCAATGACCTCTGTTGAAACATGCTGGCCACTCTGTAACTGCCTGTAACCTGTTTTCAAGAGAACAGACAAGGCTTCTTCAATGTAGAATGCTTATTGATTTGCTTAACATCTTCTCTTTTCATCACTATGTGATGGTCTCCTACCTCAAATGCGTAAGGTAACACTAGGACTATATGTCTCCTGTACTCACAGAATTGGTTGAGGTTGGAAGGGACCTTGGAGATCATCTAGTCCAACCCCCTTGCTCAAGCAGGGTCACCTAGAACACACTGCATAGGATTACATCCAGACAGGTTTTGAATATCTCCAGARAAGGAGACTCCACAACCTCTCTGGGCAACTGTTCCAGTGCTCTGTCACTCTCACAGCAAAGAAGTTCTTCCTCATATTCAAGTGGAACTGCCTGTGTTTCAGTTTGTGCCATTACCTCTCGTCCTATCGCTGGACACCACTGAGAAGAGTCTGGCCCCACCCTTGACACCCTCCCTTCAGGTCCTTATGCACATCGATAAGATCCCTCCTCAGCCTTCTCTTCTCCAGGCTGAGCTGGCTCAGCTGTCACAGCCGTTCCTCAGGGGGCAGATGCTCCAGYCCTCTGATCATCTTTGCAGCCCTACGCTGGACTCTCTCCAGTAGCTCCATGTCTCTCTTGTCCTGGGGAGCCCAGAACTGGACACAGCACTCCAGGTGTGGCCCTCCCCAGGGCTGAGGAGAGGGGCAGGATCACCTCCCTCGACCTGCTGGCAACACTCTTTCCAATGCACCCAGGATACCATTGGCCTTCTTGTCTAGAAGGGTACATTGCTGGCTCATGGTCAACTTGGTATCCACCAGGACCCTCAAGTCCTTCTCTGTAGAGCTGCTTTTCAGCAGGTCAGCCCCCAGAGCTTCAAAATCTGATTTACCTCTATCTAAATATAGGTAAGATATCTTTCATTTATTATCTGATGACAGTTATTATTTAAATAATTAATTTTAAAAATCATATCAAGTGCTCTGGTGTGGAATTCCCTCAGATTYCCAACCGGTCAGCACAAGTGTCAAGGTGCTGGTGTTTCCCCACATATAGCTAAAGGGAGTTCTCCACTAAGCTGCATGTATTTGTTTCAAAACTGATAATGTAGGGCATCTGGTGAAGAAGGCATTTTCTCACAACTAGCACTGGCTAGAGGCTCCACAGCCAACAAGGGCATAGCAAAAAGATATCTTAAAGGCTTCACAGAAGGTTTGTAACAGTAACAAAATGTAAAACAAAAGAAACAAGACATGTACCAAAGCATGTTTACAACTTCATGAATTAACTACCTAAATATACGGCCTAAAAACATATGATATTGTAAGATGTATTTGGTTTAAGAAGCTAAAACACAATATTCTGCAACTTAATACTTGTTAGCTTTCTTTTTTTCACTTCTAACACTGATAACACCCRTAAGAATTGTGCCTAACAAAAATATTCATCAGAACACAAATTCCTTAAAAACTGCAGTATTATTTGAACTCCAGTCTATGTACTTTCATTTTACAACAGGTTATCTGAACCTGTGCATAGGAAGAAAGCAAATATTTTCCAATCACAGAAAATACAGCTCAACAGGTTTTTTTTCCAAGGTCACAAGTAAAAGAGAGAGAGAAGCACTCCGAAGTGATAACAGAATAGRAATAGTCACCTTGTTTAAATAACTGACCAAGTATCTCAAAGGATATGATAACAGGATCACAGAACTGAATGTAAAGCTGCAGGAAAGAAAAGTTTAATGCGTTTTTGCCATGAGCAGGTTTTAGATGCTGAAAATAGTACAGTTCAGCATACTTATTCATTACTCAGAAAAAAAGTRGGTAATGACAAATGTTTGTTAGAAAGTTTTAACACAAAGGTCAATCAAATCCAGAGAGTGTTAGTGTAAATAGAAGTTCATGGAAGSTTTTTATATTTCTACCTGCTCAGAACGCCATTGGCTATAAACAAAGCTTTTACTAGTGAATTATAACCTTTATAGCCAATAATGCTTTAATATGGGCATGTATAATATCCAGATGCAGTGGGATGCTGAGACCATCTCTTGATTTACAGTACTGAGCTCAGCAGAAACAGAATGATTCATTTGTTCTTGGAGAAGTGACAACTATATTGAGCAGCATGCATCTGTAAAATTTGTATATCTAGAAAGGGAATTTATTAGGCTGCCACTATGCTTCCTAAATGCTTGAAGCTTTGTGTTCAATGAGAGTCATCCATTTTATTGAGGAAATTAAAATAATTCTTCAAAACATAGAATGCACGAGGAAGGCATTTACAGATCGCACACTTTGAACAAGTTTTTTCTTGTGCTCTTATGTACCATATAAGATAGTATGTCTTAAATGCCAAGTCACAAATAGAGAAACAAAGGCAGTAAATTTTAGGAAGTAAGTTTCATTAAATAGATCTGAGAGAGAGTCACTGTGTAAACAAGTCCACAGCAACTATAAAAGTTATCTTGATATTAAGATTCAAGGCAGCATTTGTTTGTTTTGCAGAATAAAAAATCARTTCAGGTCATCAACTGCAATACCTTTATTGAACAGAATTATCAATATTGTTCCGCCAAACACTATGTCTTAGGTGCAAAGTCCCATATATGGATATCATTTTTACTGATCAGCACTTACAAATTCCAGAGGTGTCAGTCTAAGTAATGCTCTCTCAACTGCAATGCTGCAATAATTTAATACTAAAACAGTCTTTGGAAGGCCATAAAAAAAAATGAATTTGAAATAAGTCTTAAATTTAAGAGTAGCTTCTTAATATGTAATTTATTGATTATTTTTTGATTTTTCTCTGATCTTTCATCTGAGGGGAAAAGCTGTCTTCAGTATTAGCATGTATGAACTGTTTGGACTGTATGAACCTTGTGATTGTTAATAACACACCTAAGAATTACAAAAGAAATTAGAAACTATATTGTATACGATAAAATAGTTACAGATTACAAAGATTACTGTCACTTGCGAAACGCTTTTAGGTCTCTGTACGACAGGCAGTAAGCATCAATTTCTTAAGTTCACTACACAGTCAAACAGCTTTCAAAAGCACATTTTGCATCTTGGAAAATATATAATTTTGTAAATTTTAAAAAAAGGAAAACACGGGCATTACCATAAAGAGCTTAGGCCAAGAGCATCAAAAGCATTCACACACTTAAGTATCTTTAGAGATCTCACCTCTATAGACTAGCTTCAGATCTGACAATGAAAGAAGTTAACAAAAGAGGACTGAGATTCAGAAGACAAAATGAGTAAGTTACTTAGTTCCTTAGTGGAGGTTATGGCAGAAAGCACCAGAACACATAGATGGCTTCATGACCTCTACAAAGAGCTGGCAAATCTAAGTGGAACTTTAATACCTCCAGATGGTCCACAAGCTAACTCTGCTGTCTATCTCAAGACACCATGMCACTGGTAGGAAAAAAGGCAAGAAATAACATGAAAATAATTTGTGCCTCTGTACCTTGGCAGTGAAACAGCATCGTTGCCTCTGTTAGGAGAGGCCAGAGAACAAACCTCCGTTGCATGGAATAAAAACCACCAAGATCCCATTTATTCCCAAAGGCTCTTCAGACGTGAAGGGGCCTCTCCAATAGCACCCACTTCAGTAGACAAATCTGTGTAAAACACAAGAGGTTTGGTTTCTTGCCTCAGTGGCAGAAACTGCTGCACAGTCCTCTGGCGAGGCAGCAATCCAAACTGCACAGCAGCAAGGCAAGAGCTGCCTCAGTCATCTCCCACACTAATGGCAAGGTGACACCCAAAGTGCTACCAAAACTACCCGCCGCCCAACCACTGCCCCACACCGCCATATAGTTTCTGCATGGCCCATCTGGAAGGAAACATCAGCACGCTGCTGGGGCAAAGGCAGCTAGACCCACAGATGAATACTTATTTATGAAGTCTGAAGGGTTTTTAGTGTTAGTTCCAAGTGGGACAGAAGAGACAACAGGACATAGAGACACAATATTATTTTAACATGGGACTACATATAATAACTGTTTCTCTCTTAAACAACTGTCTTTGGTGGTACAGAGATAGTGCTAGCTGGACACTTGCTTCATCAAGCACAGAGCAAGGACTGCTGAAATAACAGATCATTAGAAGATAAGCAGAGATGGTAAAGAAAATGTGTATTTTAACCATGCAAGCAGTTTCTATATTTGAGCAATACCACTTTGTTCTACTTTATTTTTCTTTCTTTCTTTTCTTTTTTTTTCCTTTTTCTTTCTTTTTTTTTTTTTTTTGAGTTTTGCAGAAACAGAAGTGTTTGATGTTGCAATGTCTGTGGCCCAAAAATGGGGAAGATAAAGAAATGAGGTCTGTTCATTCTTGAAATTATTTAACCAACTGTCCACTGAATGTCATTTACAAAATCTGTTTTCCCAGACAGTTCTGAATCATGCTCAGCAACACTCTACTTGAACATTAAGTCAGTTTAGAATCCTAAAACGAGAAGTTCTACATTTGAACCATCTAGATTTTCAAACCCATTTCCAAAAATGTGCACCTAGGGAGTTGTAGAAGAATGACCAATATAAGATACCATCCAGGATGCCTGTCAAACTTATCATTTTATTTCCAATTGATAGATTTACATTTTTTGGTTCAGTTAAACATATCTTCTCTAATTTATTTCCACTTGTAAGCAATATAAAAATGAAGGTCCAAAGGGAAAGAAGAGATTAGACCAGAGAATTCAAAGTATTTTATTTCAAATCTCACAATAGTAAAAGCAAGGCCTGCAACAAGAAAAACTATTGTTGAGAAATATAAAGAAATGAACTAACCAAAAATATTGTAGTAAGTATACTTACAGTTCAGTCAAACAGCACATAAATGTAGCATTGCTAATGATATTTATGTTCCAAATGTACAGAAGTTTTGGTCAAAGATATTTCAAATAATAAACTACTCATACATAAAATATACTAGACTATACAAAGCGCAGTTGCTCTTAAAAAAAAAAGAATGTATGTCATAATAAACTAGTCTGCTTGTCAAACTTGCAAGGAAAAGCTCTACTGCATATAATTTCACGACTGTCTTCTCTGATGGCATTTGATGGCATGCTAAAACACAGGAGACTTCTGTTTAGTTAGTTCACTACAAATATTAATGATAAAAAACACAAAGACATCCCTGAGTGTTTCCAGTATGCTTTAGTTATGTAATATGTACCTTTAAGCAATTCAGTCCAATACACAAAATCCTGGCATGTTTTTATTGTCCTTGATCCATGAGTCTTACTACTTGGCAACAGTGCTTGCAAAGGCAAAACCTCTCTTTACATCAGCAAACTCAGCACAGTGGTGTCTTACATGTTCCTTGGTTCGCATAAAGCTGAAATTTCCACCAAGCTGACCCCAGTCATCTATGGGCACCACAAGTTTTCAAAGGAAATCCTGATCATGTGCACACAGCTGCAGATACCCCTGGAGTACCAGTTCTCTCCTACCAAACCTCTTCTAGTTTCAATACTTGCCTTAGTTACTTTCTATTCTGAAAAGAGACTACATCCAATCCACCCCAAATATGAGCATTTATATAAGATGCTCCATCTCTCATTGCTGAATAGCATTAGATGACCATGCACACCACAGGCTTGCTCTCGCTGATGCAGTGTCCACTTGTTATTGCCAGTGAGGATGTGCCAGTATTAATTTATAGCTATGAAGTTTCCTGATGACAGACAAAAATCTCAGGTTGCAACTGAGTCAAAGGAATGAGGAGGACTGGAGTGAAACAGCTAAGTTATATCATAAAAATCTGAAGCGTTAGTCATGAGCGCATATTAAAAATAGGTATGTTTCCCCTCTCCACCCTAGCAGCATAATGCCAACACAGCAAYTCCAACAGCCTGTATCTACAAAAACTTCACAGATGAAAACCCCTCCATCCACCTAGAGCCACTAGTGACAGCGTAAACTTACTAGTTAAAGCAGCCTTGCACAACTATGGCTGAACCCTGACAGCTGCCAAAGTCCTGGCTAAGAGTTGTTCTTACAGCAATAATCTGACACTGGAAGTAACCTAGCCCAAAACCTTGGCAAAGGGCTGTGCTGTCACTAGAGCAGTCTGCACATCTACCCTCTTCTGGTTTCGGCTGCGGARTGTGTTTCCATTTATACAGAGTGGTTTCAGAGACTTCCTGTTCTGAAGCATCCTAAGTAAAATAGTACTTATGCCTTTCCCGCCTCTCCTCCTTTCTCCATCACTACTATGTGGCCGAGCTCTTTCCTTGCATTTCTCACCATGGTCCTTAGTACCCTGCCACAGTACCGAAACCTTCCCACAGAGTCAGAGATCACTTAAAGCACAAGGAATACCAATTAGCTGTATGGTGCACTCCGGTTCAAACACGGCTGGGACAGTCTCTTGTTTTCCAAGCAGGCAAAATGCTCAGTTCCCAGGAGGGGAAAAAGAAAAGAAAAGAAAAGAAAGATCTTGTGTCATCTGACAGCAGCCCTCCTTGCTGAGTAAGCAAAGGTGTTACTATTCCTGCCCAGCTGAGAAAGATCAAGTCTGCAAAACAGGCCTTTGCTCTCTGGATTCACAATGCGGATATATGCTGGAAAGATCTCTGGAGTCGTATCAGCATCTGGCTACGGCCTGGGGTGGTGGGGGAGGCAGCAGGGCAGAAAAGGAGCCAGCAGAAGCAGGGAGCTAGAAAACATTTAAATCCCCCAAGGCAATATTCCACATAACCCTAAGAGTTGCCGACTTGTAATGCTGCTGATGCCCAAAGACTTCCAGGAAACAGAACAGATAAAAGTCAAAGTTTTTTAGCAGAGTCCCTACACTCTCCAGAAATAAATCTGACACATACACACGGCATACTGGCACATTTTTACCTATTAGATGCTGCTTTTCTACCTGTTTGTTAATGTTTATACTCTTTAAACATTTAGATTGTGAAATGCTTCAGGGTAGGTACTTCATCTTTTAAAAGCATTGTACATCTCCACAGCACTGCACAGAATTTAATGTGGTATCTGCCTTGTTCCCTGCTCAAAAAATGGAAATTACCGTCTTGAGTGTTCTATTTTTAAAACAGTGTCTTGATTGAGGATGCTTGAAGAAAAAGATTTCTAGCTTATGGAAGAAAAAAAGCCCAGAAAGTGGTTCCTCCTAGTCCAGGAAGTCAAGTCCTCGCAGCAAACTGGCACGTTAAGATAAAGAAACAGCTAACCCGACCACTGAAACTGTTGGAACCGTTTGTACCCAGCCACCTCTGCTGACAGCGCAGCTCGTCCGCGCTGAAACGGGGCAACCGCTGCTCGCCACGACGCATCAGCGCGAGGAAACACTGGGCAGGATTTTTTTTTTTTTTTTTGGCGGGGGACGGGAACAGTTTTCAGCCCTCCCTCGGGGGCGGCTTGCCGGGCTGCCCGGGGAGCGCCGCGGGAAGAGGCGCACCCGCGACGACCGCTCCTCACCGCCACCGGCTCCCCCCACGCACACCCCTTCCCGCACGGAATTTTTCCTCCCGACTTTGCGTCCAGGAAAAGAGAAAAACCGGCGGCTGCCGAAGTTGGAGGATGCAGTAGCCATGGCAATGCGGGATTGCATCATGCTCTTGAGTAACTGCACCGCGGACGGATGGTTTCGGCGAAAACCCGTGCGCGGCGCGGCGCGGCCCGCTCCCGCGGGCGCGC
>NW_028187133.1:3364631-3402299 GCF_003343005.1 Rhea americana | reverse complement strand
GGCGAGGGGCGCCGAGCCTCCCGCCCGCCGGGCGCTCGCTGCGCGTGCCCGTGCGCCCATGCGTGTGCGTGCACACGTGTGCACACGCGTGTGTCTGTACGTGTGTGCTCGCGCGTGGGCGGCGGCGGCGCGGGCAGCCGGCCGGCTCTGTCACGCTGCGGAGGAGCGGCGGCGGGGGCGGGCCGCCGGCTGGGCGGGGAGGGGCGCGCGGCCCGAGCCGGCCGTGGGCTGATTGTGACGTAACAATGGTGCTGGGGGCAAATGAGAAGCGGGCTGGGCAGGGGGGCGCTATGACGTCATGGCCGCCAGGGCCAATCGGGCGCCCGTGGAAGGTTCGGGAGCGGGGCCGCGGTGGGCGCGGGCGCGGGGCGGTGCTGGGGCGTCAGGGCCGCTGCCGGGGCCGGTGGCGGCGCGGGGTCGGAGCGCGCCGCCCCGCCCCGCCCCGCCCCGGCGGGACCGTTATACGCGCGCGCGTCCCGCTGCCCCGGCTGCGCTCGCGCTCGCGGCGTGCCCAGCACCCGGGAAGTGCCTTTCACCGCCGCTGGGGCGGGAGCGCCGCTCCTTCGTAAGTTTGCCCAGTGCTTGATGTTACAAAAGCTTTTCTTTTTCCTTCCTTTTTTTCCCTTTGCCTTACTGCCAAAGTTTCAGCAGTTTGCGCCAGCGGGCTTTATGCAGAGCAACTGCACGCTCTAGGCTGGAGTTCGTGTTAGCGTGCGTTTTCCTACTCAGAGGGAATCGTGCCCTGTGTTGTCCAGACCCCAGGAAGGCTAGAGGGGGACGTGATGCCGTGTGGGGCTGGGGGTGGTAGGGACCAGTCCAGAGGGGGATGTGATGCCGTGTGGGGCTGGGGTGGTGGGGACCAGCCGTGAGGGGGATGTGATGCTGTATGGGGCTGGGGGTGATGGAGACCAGCCCTTAGGGGGATGTGATGTCCTGTGGGGCTGGTGGTGGTGGRGGGGATCAGCTCTGAGAGGGAAGTGTTACCATGTGGGGTGGGGGTGGTAGGGACCAGCCCTGAGGGGGATGTGATGCCCTGTGGGGCTGGGGGTGGTGGTGGGGGACTAGCCCTGAGGGGGATTTGATGCCCTGTGGGGCTGGGGGTGGTGGTGGGGGACCAGCTCTGAGAGGGATGTGGTACCATGTGGGGCTGGGAGTGGTAGGGACCAGCCCTGAGGGGGGCATGACACCATGTGGGGCTGGGGGTGGCAGGGGCTGGCGCCAGTGAAATGCAGGTGCGCGTGGAGCCCACCAGTGAAGCACCCTGCTCGGCCTATGTTCAATTCATCGGATAAGCTTCCTGTACCCAATTACATCATCACTTTCAGAAAGAGGGAAAAATGGGATGTAACCATCCCAGGTGCTTGCCTGTGCWGAGCACTGTTTGCAGAGGTGTGTGTGACACCAGAGAGCYGGAGCCATGCTGTCCTGTCCAGAGCTGCCTGCCCCGGGGACGCGAGGCTGCACTGGGCGTTCGGGGCTGGCTTTGCTGGGCAAAACCGGCTGCTTYCTTCAAAGATAACCAGCGTAGTACTGCAGCTTTTGGTTTGCAGAAATGGTGAGGATTTCATGTCTTGACTGTGTGTGGCCCAGCTGCCATGAAATGCTATGTGTCCTTTAACACAAAGCAGCTCCTACACATCTCCAACTGGGTGCCTGGAATTGGTGGATGTGGGTGACCTTATTCTGTCTCAGTTCCGTGTTTATGAAATGGAGCAATTACGCTCACTTCACTGGGGATTTTTGATAACATGTTTGTGAAGTGTTAAGTGTGCTGTGGTGATGAGTGCTGTAGGAGAGCCCGTGAGGAAAGTAATCAGTCTGCCTGCAGAGGAGGCTTTGAGCAGCATCCAACGAATAAAGGCACATTGAATAATGAAGATTACACAAAATATTGAATAGCTGTTCATTAAGTGAGTATTTTCTATCCGACGCGATTGAAGCAGGRGGCCCCAGTGGAAAAAAAATAAGTGATCATGTAATTAAAGACTATCATAATGAGATAGGCTTAAATTAATGGTCACAGGTAAATTTGGTTATTCTGTTTCCTATGTTTTGAGTAATGGTCTTTGCAATATAATAAYGTTTTTGAATGTAAGCTCTGTGTATAGTAAATGAACTGTATTTTAGCTTGATCATATAATAAAACCTCCTTTTTGTTGTGTGATCTAGATGTATATACTTAGCTGATTCCCATAGTGTCAAATGTCAGGGAAAGGAATCTTAAAGTATCCTCTTTGGCTTCTCTCCAACAGGCAGGACATTTAGCAGAGAAATAAAAATCCCCTATACCTGCTCCAGATACTTCATCACCTCTGTTAGATTTTAACTGCAAAGTAAGGGGCCGCAAGGGAGCCTGAGAGTTAATATAGCCAAAATAAGTAATTTGTTTCTGTCTCTCTTCACATACTCTGTCATGATGGAAGATGACTTTTAAGTTTGGATGTATCAACCCTTTGCTAATTGAATGAAACTGTTATATAAAGAGCAGCTTTGTTTTACAGAGGAGAGGAGCAGAGCAGCAGTTTGCATGATTTTATTGAAGATCAAATATCTGTGCTCAGGGGAAAGCAATGAACTGTGGAGTTCGCAATTTCTTAGAAAGTTGGAGGAAAAACTTTATTGGAATTTCCTCTGTWGCCTTATAAGACTATACAATTAAAACTGTCAAGATTAACCATGTTAACCCAATGTCCAGTTGCCTTTACATTGTAATACACTGGTCCTATGTTCATGGTCATTTAGCTAAGAATCATGTTGCAACCCAGCCTAACCTGATGTAAGTTCAGTGTGCAAACACTTCCTAAAGGTGAAGCCGTRTTGGAAATGCACAACATTATAACAGTTTTGTTTGCCTAGTGTGATCAGAAATAATCTTTTTTAAACTTTTACAGGAACGTGAAAAAAAATACTTATCCAAAGTAAACATCTAGGCTTCGACATGTTGCTTTGTTTAATCTTGTTTGTCCAGATACAAATTTTTTCTGCAACCGTKTGTTTAGCAAATAGAATCTCTCAGCTTTTCCATACTGTATCATTCCAAACACAAACTGTAGTCTCCAAAGTGACCATGGACAAATTCTGAATGAAATAAAAAGTGTTTTTATGGATTGCAGGGTAGATGACAAATGCCRGTTTTCCGATCCATTTGGATTTTTGAAAGTATCCAAAATGAGTCTTTTTTTAAAAAGTAATTACTGATTTTAACAATTTGTTGACTAAGTTACACATTTGAGGTATATTAGTAATTTTAATTAATGCTATAGTCAGAAAATACTCCTCAGAACAAAAACTTTCTCAATGTCACCTGTCAAGTTGGTATAATTTGTATTTTTGGAAGRTTCTTAGTTTATGTGCTGATTGGTTTTGTGTGAGTTGAACTGGAATATTACTGTAGTGATACGCAGTTGAAGTAATAAGAAATTTGGAAGTAGTGTTTTATTGTAAGGGTTAGATTGCAGGAGTACAGAGAGGGGGATTAGTATGTGCAGGAACGTGTGCCTTTCACTTTATTTTGTGCGTATGTTACCTCATCTCAAATTCTTGTGCTAAGAGCCTTATCATAATAACACGTTAGTAGGAAGGTACCATTTTTCATTTTAAAGACAAAGATTCCCATTTACCTTTCTCTTTGAAGGAGCAAAACCTTTCAGTGATCTTTGGATGTATAATTTGAGGCTTTGTCACTGTTCTCAGTAAGGCATGAGCATTCACAACTCKCCTTCCCTCTGTGTTTTACACTTCAGAAAAAAATCAAAGCCAGCTCAACTCCCAAGTGAGCACACCCTTCTGCAAATGTAAGCCCTTTGCCCAAGCTCAAATTTCAGCTATTTCAGTTGTTTGGGAGGTATTTCTTCTGCTTTGAGGGAAGATAAAGCAATCTTGCAACTAGTAACATCAATGGAATAAGGATCAAATCTGTTTTATTTCTCACTTGAGCTAAAATGTCATGTGCTTATTGAAATGTGACTAGCATTAGGTCTTTTCACACCTGTAAATCTAAATTTAACTTTAAAATGCGCTTTAAATAAAGTTGCTTCCCAATAAGCTAACAGATTTGTTTCTGTGGTTTATTGATGAGTTATGATTGCATGGAGTGTTATTTTCACAGCCAAAATAACTTTCTAAATCTGGAAGATGCTTAAATAATTAAGACTCAATCTAGTAGTTTAAAAATAGAAAATCAGAGCCCCTGCAAATTTAAATGCAAAAAGAGAAGAAGCAGAAGGTAAGGAATGTAGAAGGCAAGGCCAATAGTGGCTGGGAAGTGAGTATTACCCCATGTGGGAGAAGGATGTCCCGTTGGCTGCTTCCCTAATATCCCAGACGTGACCTGCATCTGCCTGTACAGTGCTCAGTCACAAGGGTAACATRCTATGAGCTGGTGAGGAGCTGGCACCAGCTTCAGTTCACTCTGAGTCAGAGCTTGCTGTCGTCGCTTGGACCTCTTCCATGGATTTCAGTGGGTTTTTAATGAGGCTCTGTATGCTTACAGAGACTGGGTGTTTTCTTTCAGTCAAGTAGCTGTCACTTGAGGAAGGGAGGGACAGTTACCATGGGAAGGAAGGGTGAAGCTGGACACTGGCTTTGCCAGCATGGTGCTAGTATGACAGTCTGTATGAGCCATTTCTTGCCTCACCTGACATCTCTAAAGTACTCATTCTCTTATCAGTCAGAGAATGAGAGCAAGGTCACAGCATGTGAAATCTCATTTCGGAATTACATGGTCAGTAGAACTAAGTAAACAAATAGATTGTTTGTGCATAAATATTTAAAGAGTTAAAAACTTGCTGAATAGTTTTGGCACTGAGTGTTTGGCATTTAATGACAGGTACAGGCAGGCCAATGTCGTTCTGGGCTGTGGGTGTCCTGGGTACTGGTGTTTTAACTCTTGTATTTGAGCATGTGCAAGTTTGTCAGGAGAGGAGATGTTGTTCTTAACCTCCCCTCTGAGTGCTGATGAAATTGCTGCAGGAATGTTTGCTCAGGACAGGCTTCAGAGGCCTCATTATCAGAGCAGCATTGATGAGGCTGGAGTTCAGAAAAGGGTTAATTAAACATCAGTAGAGATTTAGACAGAGAGAATGCTAAGACAACTTAAAAAAAAAGTTATACTTTGTATTTGAGTAACATTTTGCATCCAGAGATCTCAKACTAGTGAATGGATGAATTTTTGCAGCATGTGGGTTGTGGCTATTTTGATCCTACTTTCCAAGAGAGAGAAGAGGCAGAATGCTGAGCACGATGCAAAGCCAACTTAGAAGTRACCTAACCTACATAACAGCAGCAGAGATGACAGGACACCTCTGCTGATATGATTGTCCTTACTAAATCAACTTGCCCCTTAAGCATATAGTATGTGATAAGGAAGGGGAACAGGCTGAATAGCWGTTAGTGTTTGAGAATACAGATAGCAAGGGAACAAATGGAACAACTAAAAGTAGAGTTAAGAGCCCATGGACGCTCTAGCATTGAATAGATTAAAGAAGGTGAAGGTTCATGTTATTTGAAATTAGCCTGAGTCGATGGAAATATGTGTTCCAGGGGAAAAAAAAGACTGAAATGTCTTGTGGGAAATGTCGTGGGAAATGAGCTACTACATCTTTTCTGTCTTCTTTATTTTAAATCAACTGGGAATCTCAGATTTGTCTATTTAGTACCAGTTCATCGTGAATACTCTTAAAATAGGTCTTTGTTTCGATTAGAAACAAATTAATCTAATTTATCTAGAATTAATTGAATAAATTGATTGGAATAAATTACCATTGCTTGCCACTCACATCATCATAACACAACTTCTGTTCTGTGTTGGTTTGTCTTGGCTTCTCTCCCACCAGACTGTGGCAGTTCCCCATGGTCTTTATCAGCAAGATAAATGGGATRTGATTACTGTTCTCTTTAAATGAAACACTGGACTAAGGTATGATGCTTGAAAATTTAGTATCTTTCTCTTCTGAATATGGCATTTTCTTCTCTTGTATGAACCATCAATGCTTCATGCTGTTTGAACAGCTTCGTTTGCCCCCCTTTTTTTTGCTCAGTCCKTGTGGAAGAAGCTTCTGACCAAGGTTTTCTTGACAATTTCTTACTTGGTGGGTATCATAAACAAGTTGCTGAGTGAAGTGGCTGTTTTCAGATTACAACACAAAACTGATGTGAACAGACTAATTCTRTTTTGAGGCATGGTCACGTTACAAACTAAGTTGTTAACTTTTGAGAATGCTTTTGCTATCTGCTATTGAGATACAAAATTCTCACCAGCTAGATGAAGGCAGATTTTTGTTCCTGACTACATTTCCACTCAAATTTCATGTATTTCACATTAACAACACTGTTATTTCCTGCATTTCCTTTTCCTCCTCTTGCCTTTCCCTGCAGCATGCACTGCTATAGGCAAATGATTGCTTTCTAAGGCTTGGAATCTGCATCAACACACTAAACTCATGTGTATTTWAAAAACCAGGTTTATCCCAGAGGCAGACCAGATGGTGTCTTATGATAGCAAAATATTTTATTTCTAGACAAATAGAATTCAGGTCAAATAATTAGAAAGTTATTGCTGCCATTGCTGCTAGTATAGTTGCTTTTCTCTCTCTYCATCTCAGAGAGAAGATTTCATTAAAATCCACCACTCAGTGCTGCTTATCCTAATTACCTGGGATATGTGCATTTTTATTTGGTGTTGTCAGTTGTTGCTGAGCTTTGATTGCCCTGAGCTGAGAAAATAACAAGCTCTGTAAATTGTACACTAGCCAGTTTGCTCCTATGGCACTGCTGGAGCGCTGTCYTTGGCAGCTGCTGGGGCTGTTAAGAGAGGCACAGGGGTGAATTAAAAGGCATTTCTGATGGACGAGTAACAAAGGAGCAGGTATTTTCAAAACAGGCTTGAAGATAACAGACAAACAGAAAGTAGTCACTCAACCAAAAGGTACACCTGCTAAGCTAACCAATGGTACACCTTTGTGAGAGGAATGGGTAGTTTCCATGTATCTCTGTGCAACTAGTGCCCCCATACAAGACATGGATTTACTGGAGCAAGTCCAGCAAAGGGTCAGAGAAGTGATGAAGGGATTTGAGCATCTGTCATGCAAGGAGAGGCTGAGAGAGCTGGGGCTGTTCAGCCTAGAGGAGAGAAGGCAATCTGATCAATGCGTATAAATATCTGGTGGAGGGAGGGTGTCAAGAGGACAGGGCCAGGCTCTTCTCTGTAGTGCACAGTGACACAGTGAGAGGCCGTGGATACAGACTGAAATACAGGAAATTACACCTGAACACAAAAAGACACTTCTTCACTGTGAGGGTGACTGAGCACTGGAGCAGATTGCCTAGAGATGCTGTGGAGTCTCCATCCTTGGAGAAATTCAAAATCTAACTGGACATGGTGCTGGGCAGCCTGCTCTAGGTGACCCTATTTGAGCAGGAGGTTGGACCAGATGGTTTCCAGCGGTCCCTTCCAAAACCCAAGCTATTCTGTGATTCCATGTTTGGGTTCTCTTTTTCATCAGTATCTAAATGMGAAGTAGCAATCAGAAATGTCCAACATACAAGCCTATGCTCAAATTGTACCTAAAACTAACTCTGGGGCAAATCTGGCTTTCTGTAAGGCACAACGCACCTTAGCCCACAATGAGTTTTTTGTTCGGTTGTTGCACTATGCAAGGAAGGGAGCAGGATTCAAAGGACCTCCCAGCCCAGAGGCAGAGGACCCAGGCTGGATCTCTCCCTGAGACTCCTCTCTCTCACTGTCCATGCTACATCTTCAGAAAGTCCTGGGAGTCTGGCCCTGCTCCGTTCTTCCCTGCCTCCTCCTGCGTTTTCCCTTTGCGACTGGTGCACATCCGCAATTAAGATTTGCAGCTCTTCAAGGGATAATGTGTATTGTCGCTTGAACTAGGAAGCAGCATTTGCTGCAGGAGGGTGATAAGAGCTAATGGTARTCACAAGAGAGTGAATTAGAATTGAGATCTAAGTATGAACTGCGTTATTTTGCATTAGTAATTGGATGCCTGCTCACTGATTGCACTTTTTGTGGTGCCTTTTTGTGCCTTAATGTGTGGATTACGACATCTAATCCTCAAAAGTCCATTCTTCCAAATGACATCTTAAACCTGTCATTGTGTGCTGCAGTCTGTCACCAATTTTCTGCTTTATCCTTTTTTATTACTGTGTCAACTCAAAACTAGTGAGAGTGGGATTCAGATCTGTTTTGTTACGCAATATAATGGATTTGGTAGGAGTACCAGCTATATTTCCGTTATTCCGAGTATTAGATGTTCTGGTGTAGAGGAGCAGTTAATGGCAGCATTCATTTTGGAAAAAAAAAGAATATGTGTATAATTTATTTTTATTAAGTTTCCTTACAGATGGCAGTAGGCTAATGTAGCCCTTTATAAGAAGTAAAGGAATGCAAGAGTGGTAAGAAGTTTGGTACAGATTTTAGTACACTTACTTTATACCTCACCTATTTGACCCCAAGCCTTAAGGAATGCTGTTTTCCCTGATTTGGATTAGACAATATGCTAAAGCTTTCCAAACATTCACTATGTAGTTCCTAGATATTTAATCAAGGTATTTGGTAGTTTGGACATTTATTTTACAGCAACTGTTGGCAGTCAGTTGTAGTTCTCAGAGCRCTGTGCACCCATTTAACCTCAAGTGAAAAACACTAGTGGTTATGCCTCTGGGAAAGGGAGAGATCCCTCTTCATAAGCTGTGTTCTCTGCCCATTTATCTTTAATCACAGCCAGCATAAACTATTTGAGATAATCCTACTGTTGAGAGAAACGTGGTCTCACTGCTTAAAGCAAAGAGTAAATCATGCCATCTTAATCAAAAGAGGGGAAAGTATTTTTGTAAGTATTCTGATTTATCTAAAAACATGTACATAAAGCTGAATGTTTGCCCTTCCTTGTTGGAATTTTTCAAGTATTAAATCCATTCAGGTTGCTTTGTTGTTAAACTTTGTGTACAAACTCTTAACTGAATAATCAATATAGTTTTTAAGTCATTATTGCAGTCATATTTTTGAGGAGGCTATTTKCCTGCAGAGCACTCAGCTACAGCTATAGCTCAGTTCTTTCCTCGGTCTTAAGTGTTTACAGAAGATGTTTTCTGCCTGTGAGAAAACCATTATATCTGAGCATTTGTTCTGGCTTAAAACTACTGCATGCAATTTTTATACTCTGTTTTATTCTGGGATCACTGTGCAGACCGCCCCAAAGCCTCCTTTCCTGGCTGCAATATGATAAAACCTCAGTCCACAAAACTGAGCCCTCCCCTGCATGTCATCTTCTCAGGAGATCGGTTCACTCCAAATCCAATGTGCTGTCTCCTTTGCGTGCTCAGCCTGCTTACTGGGGTGACAGTAACCCTTTCTACCGGCATAAGTTGTTCAGATATCAATTATCACTTCTAAGCATCGTTTCAGCTCTTCATATGAGAAGACAGAACTTRCCTCTACCTTGCAGTCTCTGCATACCTTGTCAGGACCTCCACTCACGAGGTCTGGGAAGAAGGAAAGTGGGAATATATTTTACAGATTACTGCAAAAAGTGCCAAGTTTAAACTTGTACATTCTAAATAACCAGTAGTTTAGGGTTCTTCACTGACTTACTGATTGTCTTGGGCTTCAGGGGACTCTGAAAATGTGCAGCTGAAAACTGAACCACCCAAAGTATTGGCTGATGATGATTTTTCCAGCCCCACTGCTGGCATCAGCAGAACTGTGATAAGACCCTAGGTGGCTTCCTGCGACTGACCAGTAAGTCCCTACAATGGAAGAAGGTGGAGGAGGTGAACAAGAGCCGTGTGCTTATGAAGCTCAGGGACAACTGTAGGGTATGACTGAGCAGAGCTGTGGTGCAGAAAGCTGACTTCATCTCAACACAAAGTGGACCCAAGGGTGGCCTTTGTTTCAGACAAACAGCTGTGCCAGTTGAGTGGATCAGCTGACTGCATCACAGATGAGTGGATCAGCTTGTGGTGCAAATGTTTCTCCCTGAGTTCATCAAAAGAGTGTGAACATCTCCCCGAGTTAGCCAGACCAGCATGGGGGAAGCGTATTCATGGCTCAGTCCAACACCAAGTATAAAAACAGAAAAACTAACAATAATTTCAAAGAGAGCAGTGGGCTTGAGCAGGTTTCAACCCATGTATTCCTTCCTGGTGACTGGGGACACAGTGTCGTGACRGTGAGCATATTATAGATACTGGTGATGGGGATCACATTCATATTGTGATTGAACTGTATATTGCAACTGCTATATTTTGCAAAACATAATTTACATTCATATTATGATTTTAGTATATCTTGTATATATTAATTATGCAAAAGGTAATTTGATTTTCCTTGAGAAGGAAGGGTGGTTTGCTTTTTATTTACCTAAGAATGAGTACTATGTTTTTTGCAAGTGTGAAAAACAATGTCTAAAGGTAGACATCTAAATAAATAACAGTGGATATGTATGTCTTCTTGTCTTCTCCTTTACTCTTTGCCTGTTTTGACCATTTAGGAAAGTTATCTCCTAGAACAAAGGCTGTTTTCACTGGGGGAAATCATCTTGCTGTTGTTCAAAAAAAAACAGGTCTGCTGTACACTTGTAAAAATAAATTATGCTAAAAACAATGCCCTACTCAGTCTCACTAATTTTTTCCTGGATTCATTGCCACTTTTGACTGTCTTTCAACCAAAGAAATACCAATACCAACCAACAGTAACAACTTGCTACATACTACTTCACCATGAAAGCAGTGTTTTAGTATATTTATTTCATACTGCCCAAGTGATGTTTCTCTGAAGACTCTCTAGTCTTTTTGTGAACATATACATTTGAGTTTACAATCTGGTCTTCTAGTTCTCTAGCTTTTTTCATTAAGACTTACAGTTTTATTCTGATGGCAACTAATATTTCTCCTGTGCTGCTGGTACAGAATTTGACCTGTAATGTTAATTTCAACTTCCTGATCATGTATTTTGTTACATTTATAAAATTTCCAAGCACTAGCCTGTTAGAACCTGTCCATTTTTCTGCTATAGCCCCCTTAAAAGAGGGCACTACAATCTTGGTTTCCATTCCTTTGACACAAATATAAAATTTACTATTTAAACAGGCTAATTATCARTAAGATACTTGTGTTTACAGTTTTTTAAAAGTTTATGGGAGATAGGTGAGTGACCTGCTTACACTATTATGAGAAACTACAGACTAGCTTATCAAATCAATATCCTTCCTGCCTAATTACAGTGTGCCAGTTTTGTGATGTAGCCTGTGCCAACTGCTTCCCAGGGTGGAAGGTCAGTAGATCTACATGTTTGGGTAGTCATTTTTTTGAGAATATCAGAAATATAAAAAAACAGTCCTTATTTTTTGTCTATCCTTATTTTTCTTGTATAACTATTTTTAAAGTGACTCAAGTTCCTCTTTTGGTATCCTGTTATGGTTTTGTCTCTTGCACATCAGGTTAATCTGTTCAGTGATTTCTGTGATAACAGGTTCTGATTTTAACATTTACACTGAACTTGGTCTCTTTTTCTGATTTGTCTATACGAATGCCTAATARCTGTATTGTTAATAATTGTTAACTTTATATATCAAGATTTTATCTCTTTCTTTTTGGAGAAATACTGTTTTCTATGACTTTCTTGTAATCATCTTTTTTTCTAATTCAAGAAGAAGAGATTTAATATGWTTGGGCTAGTATCTGTGTTTATTTTATTATTTGAGTAATATTATTTAATAATATAATTTTTCTTAAAATTGAAAGCTATAGCAGCATATATCTCACCTCAGATTATTATTCTTTTTGAAACAGAAATCAAAAATGATTTTCTGTGCTTTGAAAAGTTGATTGAAGAAACCAAAATATATTGAAATTGCCATTTTTAAAATTTTGCAGTAATACAAGGCAAAGGACTTGTATTTAGTGAAATTATTTTTGTCACATTACAGGAGTTAAAGACTCACAGGAGTTTATTTCTCTAATGTATAAGAAACTTTATTAAAAGAAGGACGATATTAAGTATCTTCAGGTTTGTTTCATTCTTGGTCAGTGATCTCAGACTTCTTGAACTGCCAACCCTCATTGGCCGTGTAAAGGTCATTCCTTAAGGCACCCGTGTCATCACACATTTCATCATACAAYCATGGTAAGGGCAAATATTTCTGAACAGTCACTGTGGCTTGTTCACTGTGGCCTCCAGCCTCAGTGTGGGAACTGCTGCTCTCAGATGTCCCCTACACTTTTTCATCTGCGGGAGGGCTTCTTCATGGGAGAAAGAGACAGCTGGAACTCAGAAATGTCAAGTTATTGCATTTTAAYGAGTTACCAGGGATCATTTCAGCCAAGGAAATAAACTGTTTATGCTCTTACTTCCTGTTGGAAACGAGAAATAAGTATGTTAGTGTAAGTCTCCTTCAGAGCTAGATAGAGCTAGGGCACCTTTCTTTTGTGGACTGAGAGCTTGTAGTTAATGCTTATGTACTTGAGCTTGTTTGATTGCTGTGACTTATGTAGGTGTTGGAGCCCTTACATATATTTCAGTGAGAGCTAAATAAACTCTGTCTATATGGGTGGCACTTGTATTTGCTAACAGCTGTCCTTCTAGGCATGTATATGAGAGTGCATCTGTATTCATAATTATAGTATCGCTACCACCAGGCTATAATTAGACAAGGTAAAAATTGTCTGAGCTCCTACTTATTGCTGAAATGTTCTAAATTCCAGATACAGTTGTTGCTCAGCAAAAACCTTTGAAGCTTTGGCTCCAGCACAGGCAGTAGCCTCACACCCTCCTCACCTTTCACTTGAATGGAGCTTTTTGTATAGACTTAACATGCATGGATGATCTTTATAAGCAGTATTTGTTAGGTTTTTTTTATTATATACCAGGAGAAACATTAGAGCTTCAATAGAGTGTACTTTTTAAATAATTCCTTTAATTCCTTTAATTTAATAATTCTCTAAGACCTTGGCAGGCTTTAAGTGACAGGATTTTACCCCTTTGGTTTGAATGGATTTCTCTATTTCATGTGCTTCCTGTAGCCAGCTCATTATTGCAGTTTCCCACACAGGGTTACTGAGTGTGTTTATTTTCTGTGTCGAAGGCTGGGGAGAGCATTCTCTGAAGCTGGGAAAGAGTAATGAGCTCATCCCTTTGCTCTGTGCGAGGAGCCTGGGCTCCTGATCCTTTACCTTTTACACATAGCAGGTRCGCGTTCAGCACAGCATGAACAAGAGGTTCTAGCTTTGAACTGCTGCCAAATTCAATAAACAGTCAGCTTTGATGTATCTTGGTTTCTTCAACCTACTTTTGTAAGTAAAAAAGCATCACCAAGATGTATTTGCTTTTTGCTATAACCGCTCCCTCCTCCTCATATCACKTTGACAAGGTAGTTGCCTTGTTACATCGCTTGTATGGATCATTGATCGTGTCTCTTTTTATAAACATCATATTTTTGATCCAACTCTATAGTGAGAACACTGACCTTAAAGAAAAGCTCAGAGTTGAGACTTCTGGCCCAGTTCTCACGAGTGTAGTAGCTGTGAATTCATCATCAAAGGCTCTCATTAGAAATCCCCACTCTTCAAAAAGTTTCTTTCTTGTTTTTTAACTCTTGGCAGGTTTTTTGCTTCCACCCACATAGTAAAGGCTTGTCTAATAATGGCAACAGCACGAAGTCCATTAAGGAGGTCAGAATTACAGACTAACTGAGCATAACTTGCATATTTGATAATGTAAGGTTGTCTTCTTTAAAGGAAATTAGGAAACAGGTGAGTATTTTAGTGAATAATGGTATGGCCGATTTCTGACATTTAAACCCAGCCGGTGTTGTGTGTTGGCACAAGGCGTGCTTGAGCAGTAAGGAAGGGCTGATGTTACGCATTTCTTCCTCCACCGTGTTTGTGCTGGGCCTGGTGCAGTGAGGTCCTGCTSCATCTCTAGGGAGCTCCTGTGGGACGTGACCCACGAGCAGGATCGTTAGCTGCCCCTGCTGCTTCGGGCAGGCAGCTTTGTTAGGCATAGATAGTGCATTTATTTCAAGACAGGGTGTATGCCTTTCCCCTGCCCTGTTCCCCCGCCCTGATCTCTCCCCGCCTGAGTCAAAAGCTGCAGCCATTTGATTCCATCTGCGCTGATCGCTCTGACAAGGAAGCTTAAYGTTCCCAGAATGGGAGCTTTAAAGGATATCTGTCCCCAGAGATGACAGGATGGGCCACACAGATGCTGAAAGCCTTTGAACTCTGCTGTGTGTATATTAGCGCTGCACGCTCTTTCCTGTGTTTAATGCGTACGTTAATCATTGTTTCTTACTATACCATAATACTCTGTAAAATGTAGTGTGGATTTTGTCATGAATTAGTAGGTGAAGTATATGCTCCCCAAATGAATGGCATGCATAATTCATGTACATTCAACTTCGTGAAATATGCTTCCTTAGTTAAATGTTGCAGCACAACATCCTGTACCTAATAATGAACATACAACAACCTGCCAGGTAGCCCACAATACATTCATCTGTTGTAGAGATCTAATTTGGTCTTAAACAATGTATAAAAGCTTCTAGGTAAACTAAGTTTAGCTATTTAAAGTCGACTTTCGCTTGTTGTACAGTGTGCATACAGTTTTCATCCCTTTTGAATCCCAGAATACATCATGCAGGCCGAGTAACATCCCTTCCCCTCAAAACTATCATCAACTTAAATAGACATCCTGATACTTAAAGGCTGTGGAAGGGCTATAGTAARTGATAGTAGGTTTATGTCTGTGGTGTGACTCCCTGCAACGTCTTGGTCTTCCCATCAGGGCCTTTTTCCCCATGAAGATGGGCTCTGCATTGGAGACGCTTGTAGATGACGCTCATCCCCCAACAGCAGTACCTGTTACATCTCTTCTCTAGCTATGGTGCCACAATCAGCTTAGTCCAGCCTATGTCCATAGTGCTGTCAATGGCACCTCCTGCATRTCACCTGTCGTTTTCTGCAGCCGCCTAGTCCAGGTGTCTTATTGCCATTCACAGGGTGAGCATTGGCTGGAACATAACCCATCTGAAAAAAAGAAAGATTTGCAGAAAGATCACATCTAAATTAAGGAATTAAACTCATCCCAAACTGTTCTCTGATCACACAAAACAGCATGTCTGCACACAAGCTCGCTGTTGAGAGCAGYGTCCTGTTGCGCTAACCTCCAAATCGTGCCCAGAAACTGTTCTGGGAGATGGCCAAAAGTGACACAGGCATTGTCCAAATTATTTAAGCGTAGATGCCCAAGTTTCAGTGCCCAGCAACATTTCTTGGCACTGCTGAATTAACTGTATAGGCACGGTCCATACAGCTGCGTGAACAACTGTGTGCATGCAGGCAGAGGACAGGAGTGATTGCTGGCAGCAGGGGAAGACAGAACTACCCTTTTCTCATCGGGTAAATGCTTACTTTGGATTAAGGGATTGTAGAAGCATGATTGCAGTCAAAGTTGTGGATSCTAGGGATGCTTGTTGCAATTTGTTCCCGCTAGTCTTCTTTTCTAAAAAGTGCCCAAGATTAGACCTATTTCACCTCTCATTTCAAGCAGACTTTCACAAACATTGGCTTCTTTTCCTGCATTATTTGCTTTCAGCCTCTCAAAATTAGGCACTTTTTCTAATTCTGTCTTTTTTGTGTTTTTCCCCGAAAGATTTATTTTCCAGCATTAGTTCCTTTTGTGTTGAATGAATCTGCAAGCAGTAAGAAAACCATGCTGCCAGATCTCATACGACTAGAGCTGAAAGAAAGCAGCTCTGCAGCAGCAGGGGCCCAGGAATGCTCTTGAAGATTGTTGGGATGCTCTGAGTAGGAGCCCCCAAAGTCACACAGCCACGAAAAGCAGTCATCACCTATGCTAAAGCTGTCCAGTCCTACATACTTTGGAAAATTCACATACAGTTTCTATAACTCCACAGATCCAGCCAGATGGGTAATATGATATAAAGGAAACATTTGAGTCAAAAGAATCAAATATTTTTGAAAGTATCTTTAGAAACATATATTTAGAACACAGTGAAACCTAACAGTGTGAGTTTGCTGTTTTTCTTTTTTTTTTTAAACAAGAGCAGGCCTGAGAAGGAATTGTCTGGTTTAGATTTTCCCCAAACCTGGCCCTCACTTCTTTTTAAGCTTGAATTGCCATTGATTCAACAGCAGTGGGAACAAGCCTCATATTGATCTAGGCAACAACTAAAAAATGGATTCCATATAGCAAAGCAGTTCTTGGATCGTCACAAATTACATCACTTTGAGTAAAATCTATTACTCCCCCCCCCACTACATGTAACATATCCTCCCTTAAATGCTCTTTTATCTGAAATAATCTCTCGTGAAGTAAAAAAAAATGAATTTTGTACTCAGTTCAGTTTTAACTATTGGACAATATTCCTGCATTCTGTAAGAACATAAGGAGCAAAGTGAAATTACAGATACCACAGATGATCACTGGCAAGTAGAGTCACCCTAGCTTKATAAGTTAGTGCTTAGCAGCTGAATGACAAAATGTGCCAATGTGCACAGTAAAACATCTAATTTTAAAACTCCTTCTTGACCGGACCAAGAACATTGCCTCAGGCAGTTCTTTAAACTCAGATGACAAAGAGTCACTTGCCAAACTGTAGTCATGAGGCTCTCTGCGATCCCTGCAGTAAAGCACCAGGTGCCAGCCCATAAGCCCTTCTCTGATTTTGTTCAGACCATCGTAAATTCAGAGGAGCTCCACTGGTGCCAGCGGAGGCATTTCAGTGCCAAAGAGTATATTTGTAGGCTYGCCTATGTTCGAATCTAGGTCGTCCTGATTGTTTGCTTTGCTTTCCATTTGTGCTTCTGTTGTCTAAATCAAAAGATTATTGAACTCGGTCGCCTGGAGTTGGATCGGGCACTAGGCTCGGGTGTTTTCCAGCTCCAAGTGCTGAACGTGCAGATGCAGAATTCCTACCGTCCTTGTGTGCTTCCGTGTATCCTTCAGTGTTGCTAACGGCTCCGTGCAGGTTCATGAGGCTATACTCAGTAACATTTTATTTTGAGATTAATCAAAAGAGGACTATAAATTTCACCATGGGAAATAACAAGATTTATTTGCATCTATCTGTTTTCTCACTAAATTGACAGTTTCAACCACAGAATTTAGATAGGCCACTAATATTTTAATAAACGCTTGCAAAGCTCCCACCCCGTGATGACGGTAAATGTGGGCTGCTCTTCCCTTGCAAAAGCAGCACGATGGTTTGTGCGTGGTAACATGGAGCTTTAGGCAACAGGCTTGCTGGCGCACGCTGTCCCCCGGGAATGACGGGAGGCCATTACGTTGCCCTTAGGCGACAGTAATTTATGGTCCGGCGACACAGCAGCCATCTAGCTGTCTCAGGTACAAGCTGTGTTGAAGCCGTGGGATTCAGCTTGATGGTTTTGGGGGAAAATCTCAGTAGCTTGTTCGCYGTTTCCAGTCCATCCCAGACGCCCTGGGGCTGTCGCCTCGGTGCTGTCAGACGGCAGCGTTGCCCGCGGTGCGGCGCGCGGCCGAGCCCTGCGCCAGGAAGCCCCTGTTTTGCTTTGCGCGGCGTTAGTCAGCGCCGGCTCTTGGCCCGTTTCCTCAGGATGCGTAGTCACGGGCCGCACCCCGCGGCACTTTGCGGCATACTTTACCGATGAGGCCATGAGTTTTTGGTGAAATCCACGGACAACCGGTTCAGCAGGCAGCCGTGGCTTGGCCCGCTGTACTGTGGCTGGTTCAACCCCCCACACCGTTCCCGGAGGCGCAGTTCTGCAGCACTCCCAGGCAACGAAGGGGCAGGGAGCACCTGGGGCTGGGGATAATATCAGAGGTGCAGACCCAGAGTTACAACAGATTTGCAGGGACTCAGTATTTGCATCGTGCCTTCTTCCTCAGCCTTAGCAGAGGTGCAGATGTACCCTGCCCTGCCTCAGGGCGACTGATACCATAGCACAAAAAATATTTCTTWTAAGATAAAAGACAGAGGACACAGGAAGGAAGTGCATATTTCTTAGAATGAAGAAGAGAACAGAGAAGAAACAGGAGGGGCAAAATCCTGAACATGTTTCAGCAAAGGAAAATACGGGCTAGAAAGGGGATAGCTTATGTTGCTGCTGCTGCAAATCGTGGACTTCAGAAAAAGAAATTAATTGGTGTTACTCAGAGCCCACCYCTCTGCTAGATACAGTATTTATGCAGCTAAGCACTGTTAGTAGACACTTTGGTGAGTGGGAAAACTACAATTTTTTACTCATGCTTAGACGTCCAGATCCTTTTCCCCCAAATTCTGTTGTTCAGCTGTAGCAGCCAGAGCTAGACTTGGCYACCCTGGTGCTGCATCCAGGGGCCTGCCCTGGTGAAGCGCTACAGCTTGTGTCACTGTGGAGACCTGCTCTTACCTGTCGGGAAAAGCAGTGCACTGAGCTTGAATGGGTGAGAACTAAAGCAAGAAATTTGGGAGTGCAAATTGCCTCCAGCCTTCCGTGGTACCTGGTCTGTTGGCCTCTCCCATTTGCAAGGCAGTTTTAGCAAGCACCTGCTCTGCGTTTTCCAAGTCCACCTATCGCCCCACTGCCYGAGGTCTCTTCCAGGGTTGTCAGCCTATGTCTTCTGACCAGGGGTATTGACTTAACGCTATAGTCCATCGCTGGGGCATTTTGGACTAGTTCACCAGAGAAGCACAGAAATCTCTTTCTTCGCAGGTGAATTTGCATTGTCACGTCGTCGTCTTAAATTGAGAACAGACTGATCGCTGTGGTCAGGACTTCCATCAGGCCAGGTTTCATCCCTCAGTAAACCTAAATCATAAAAGTATTCATCCATTTGAATTCACACAATTTTTTCAGTGCCATTACCAGCATTGCTAGTCTCTCTCTGCAGGTACTTTCAGAACATCCTCTTTTTCTTTTAAAAATACATACTTCCTTCCTGTGCCTCCCTTCTTTTTACATTATATATAAAATTACAAATATTTATGCTGTTGGCGGTTCATTTTAGTTAGCTGAGAAAAAGGATCAGAAACAAAATTTAGAAAGTAAAATTGAAAACCGGTGGAAAGGATGCAGAACACTGGAAAGAGGAAACTGTAAAGAGAACAGAGGAAAGACATCTGAAGGACAAAGCTGAGGAGCATAAAGAAATTCAGTAAGGTTTAAAGAGATGGTACCAAGGAAATGCAGCGTGAAACAGAAGAGGAAGTTTTGAACAGACTAACAAAATTGTAAAACTCTAAAGAATACATCAATTTATATCACACTTATTTTAGCACTCTCTCTTTGAAATGCCAGGGGTAAAARTAGAACTGTAAATATCTTACTTTAAAACAGTAATAGAAGCTGTAAGCTTAGGTTTTTTGGGGAAACATTTGCTAGTGCTAACAACACAGYCAGCTGAGAGAAAACAGCCTCTCAAACTTCACCAAACGCTTGAATGCTCCTTCCAAAGAAAGGCAAAGAGGGAAGAAACAAAGGTACCAATGGCCATAATCCCTCCCGGTCAGCCTTTAGGCCAGGACGYGTTTCGAAGGGCAATCCTTTGTGCTTCAGCAGCGCTTGCCTTCCCTGTGAAAAAGCAGGTGTGTTAAACGTGCCCCCAGCCCCTATGTGCCGTGCGCGCATGCCGGTGTGCATGAGGGTAGAGCACTGGGGAGCCGCCGAGCGCGATGGAAAATGCCATGCCCTGCACTCGGACAGCAATAGCAGCTAATCAAATAGCTCTGATCGCTAGCGAGCCCCTGGGACTTTCTGTAGGGTACTAATCAGTATCTTGGCTYTGTTCCAATCTGCATGATTACATTCTGCCTGCTGAAATTGCCTTCCACAGCTTAAACCGAATTTGGTACCTTTCCTCATTTCCTGGCCTAGGTAGAAGTGTTGTGTGCTACCTAGCAACTGCAGCCTGGGCCTGAAGCGACGGGCGCAGCGCAGGGGCAGAAAATGTCCAGGATACTTCTCCCTCTGTCACTTATTCAAGTGTTAGTAGAGCAAATACTGGTTAATATTTGCACAGTGCTTTCAGACCACATGTTTGGAAATTGCGCTTAGAGTGCAAAATGTGGGCTCAGCCTTATTAGGACCTGAGTGCTTCCAGTCCCATTGCCTTCTTTGAAACCCCTGATTATAAGTGCCATCCAGTATTGAAGGAAGTACACACACAATCAGACATAAGTGCTTTGACGGATTCCCAGATGACGGTTGGCCTCCATTACCTGTTTGCTGTCAGCCTGTGGGATTATTGTGTGAAACTACAGAGATTTAAATAACATGTTTTATTTCACAACTGCAACAGGCTGGGAACACAAGGTGGAACTTGTTCCTGGTGCAAGCAAAGTGCAGCAGCTGCCGCAGGGGCAAGCCACAGGCAACAGCACGCTGCCTGCTTGCCTATAGGGTTTTTTTCCCCAAGACCCATGCCACCTGCACGCCTGCCCAGGTCCCGCTTTGCTCTTCCTCCTTCCCCCAGACCCACAGGCAGAACCCACTCTGCCGTTGCTACAAACTTCGATTTTGCTTGTGCAGCTGAGCAACCTCGAGCCAACTGTCCCGTGGTCGGTTACTGCGGTTCAGATGACAAACAGCAACTCATTAATCATGGTAATTTACCCTCAGAATGCTATTGCAAGAAAACAGATCAAGTTCTTCTCTCGGCTCTGTTTGGGCAGTTAATCGGCTTTCAGGAGCCCAAGGCAGTGGAGGATCTGGCCCCTAATCTCACCACAGGCTCCCAGTTGATGCTATGAACTCCTCCTCGTGAGCCCTCTGAATTCTCAAGCAGTTTTCCTGTTGCAAATTGCCTTGCAAGTAAAGAAAAAAAAATCTCTTCGGGCTAGCTAGACTGAATGGTTCGTTGTTCCTTTGTTTTTAAACACAGGCAAGCTGATTTACTTCTGCTGCCGAACAACTGCTTTAAAGAAAACTCTGAAAACACACAGGAAAACAACTGGGTGTTGAACGTGAATGGCCATGAGCCCAAAGAGAAAAATACCACATCTGACAGAGAAAAGAAAAATGATATATTCCTCCTATATATAAGGGAAACTGTGTATTTTTAAATGCACAGGAACAAATACCTTTTGTTTTCAATGTATGTTTGAAAACGGTGACATCTATGGCAGGGAAAAACAGTTTTAATGCCTTGCTCTGGGAAAAAGGAACGGGAACTTCCTGCCTTTGTCCATGAAACATTCCTTAATCTTGGCAAACCGACAGGCCCTTTCATTGTTCTGTCTGAATGCTCCTGTACTTCTCATTAAAATCATGTTCTCCCTTTCCCCTTCCAGTTGTCAAGTCCAGTGTTTATCATGAGGTCACTGAATAAGCCTGTTAGATAAGCATAAGGTATTATTAACATTGTAATATTCCTGAGCTGATTCTGTAACTTTTACAATGCTATAAAGGATATGCTAACTCAGTATTTTTTGCTGGGCAGCAAGTGCAGAAGCCAGATGTATGATGGTAACTACAAATCTGTTCTCGTGGTCTGTGGAGGACTTTTCTGAAAGCAAAAGAATGAGCTCTACTGTGTGCACGCGCTCTTGCTTGATTTCTGACTCCTTCTTCCAGTGTGCACAAGAAATTCAGCAGCACGTTTGCAGAGTAAGATGATTTCGGTCTTGCTGTGAAAACGGCAAGATTTTCACCTCAAAATCTTGAACTGTTTGCTAACTTAACTACTAAACTACTAAAGAGAATAATTTAAGATAATTTTTTGGGGCCTAATTACAATTTCATGTCCTCTGGCAGTAGGCAAAGGCTTTAAAATTTGGATACACTAAAGGCTTTTTTATCTTGCCAGAAAGATTTATTTCAGTTCATATATCAGTAATGCAATAATCACTTTTTTTCTGTTGCTCTGATTTGAAATTACGTGACATTGTCTCACATCTCCCATGGATAGCACAATTAAGGACAAGACCTAGATACAGCAAAATTATATACTCCAGTGTCTGAACTTTGTAAAGGATGAAGGTTTTATCAGAATGTAGCTTTTTGTGACTTYACCTTTTCCTGTAAAATTTGTATTTGATATATATCGTTCAGCACACGTCTGAATATTCATAAGGGGAAAATGCTCCTCAGAAAAACCTTTATCTTGCCATCCATATGATGCTAATATCCACTGCAGCTGAATGGACAGGGCAGCAGGTGAGTATATTGTAGTCCTGGCCTGCCTTTCCYTTGCAAAAAATATTATGCAAAAAAATTCTGTAAATTACGTTCAGTGTATTTGAAAAGCACTCTAAGGATGTTGCCTTCATATGTTTTAAAAAAGCTTGACTGCAGGTGTATGTTATATAACATTTCCAATGAATGGATAAGCAGATAAGAATAACAAAAGATAATCTGTTTACCCATTCCAATTACAAAAACCTCCTGCCAGGTGACTTTCTGCTGTCATTTATTGTTGCTATAACACTGAGGTAACCTCAATGCTGTTACTCCACATTTATAGCCACATAGGTGAGAGAACCAGAATTTGGCTGCCTGCCTCATTTTGATATAAAACACTCTGGACATAAATTATCATCAGATAATTGCAAAGATTTGCTCTGCTCTGCAGAGTCTCAACAGGCAGCCATCCCTGCTTTGAGGTGCTATCTTTTTAGATAACTGCCATACAATCAGTAAAAGTTCAGGAGAGAACCATGAAGTCAGTAGCATGGGAAACATGCCCAGCATTGGAAGTCCACGTGCAAGGTGAGAACTGGAAGGAGGAAGGGACATATGTTTGTGCTTGAAAGACCAGGAAGGTTCCTCCAAGCACAGCAAATGGTGCCTGGGGAAAAGGCACCAAGCTGAAAGTTGAGAGCAAATATCAGTGGGAGTGTTTGGGTGGGAGGATGTGAGGGCATSACACATCACAAAGTAAGCATAAAAGGAATATGCTCTGTTCTGAAACATYGAAAACTAAATTGTTGATGTGACTACCCAGCTGCTACTTGACACAATTAAAGGCAATGAAAAATATGCGTTGGTATAACCAGGCCTGTTGGTCTATATTTGAGGAAGTAACAGAACCCTTATTAAAATGTGCCTTTAGCTTCTCTCCTTTCTCTTCCCTCTTTACATCTCCCTCTCTCTTTGCTCCTACACAACTCTTTCCACCTTATGTAGAAGAAGGAAGATCCGCATGTGAGTCCAAGAGACCTGAGCTGCTCCCAGGCCTGCAGCCTTTCTGAAATGCCATGGTTTCCTCGTTGGTCCTGAAKAAACACAGAAATAGAAGGCAAGGAGGAGGGACACCTGCGGTACCCAGCTCCTGAGCATCAGGACACGCTCCTYTCATCTTACCCAAACTTACCAGTGCTGTATTTAAGCCCTGCAACACTTCTGCTTGGAGCAGATCCCGTACTGTTCATTTGCCCAAATACACTTTAGTCTGAGATAGTCAGAGAGGGCCTGTAATGTTCCTTCACACACAGCAATGCTGTGTGATCTGATGACAACACAAGTGTTTGAAAAGCTGACAAGGTGAGGCATTCTACTGGACCTCATAATTACAACAAACAAAGGACTAGTTTGGGTTGTGAAGGCCAGGATCAGCCTTGGCTGCAGTGACCATGAGATGGTGGAGTTCAGGATCTTGCAAGGAGGTAGTAAGGTAAAAAGCAGGGTCACCACCCTTAGCTTCAGGAGGTCAGATTTTGGGTTGTTCAGGGACCTGCTTGGAGGAATCGCATGGAATATGGTCCTAAAGGACAGAGGGGTCCAAAAGAAACAACGAAGCAGAAAATCAAGCAAAAGTGGCAGGAGGCCTGCATGGATGAACAAGCAGCTCCTGACTAAACCCAAACATCAAATGGAAGCATACAAGAGGTGGAAACTGGGATCCATGAGGGCTACAGAGACACTGTTTGATYGTACAGGGATGGGGTTAGGAAAACCAAAGTGCATTTGGAGATGAATCTGGCGAGGCAAGTGAAGAGCAGCAAAAAAAGCTTCTACAAGTAGAAGCAACAACGGAAAGACCAGAGAAAATGTTGGCATACTGCTCAATGCTAGTGGAGYACCCCAAGGGTCAACACCACTGCCAAACCTGTTTATCATCTTCATTAATGACCTGGATGATGGGAATGAAAGCACCTTCAGCAAGTTTGCAGATGATACAAAACTGGGAGGAGTGGCTGATATACACCAGAAGGCTGTGCTGTCAGTCAGAGGGACCTTGGACAGAGAGGAAGTTCATGAAGTACAACAGGGAAATGCCAAGTCCTTCCTGCACCTGGGGAGGAATAAATCCATGCACCAGTACAGGCTGAGGACTGMCCTACCAGAAAGCAGCTCTGTGGAGAAGGACCTGGGGGTTCTGGTGGACAAGAAGTTGACTATGAGTCAGTAATGCATCCCTGTGGCAGGAAGGCTAAGGGTATCCTGGGTTATATTAGGCAGAACATTGACAGCAGRTCAAGAGAAGTCCTTCCCCTCTACTCAGCCCTGGTAAGGCCACATCTGGAATGTTGTGACCAGCCAGTAGAGAGACARATTTACTGGAGCAAGTGCAGCAAAGGGCYGTGATGATGATAAAGGGACAGGAGCATCTCTCCTRTGAGGAGATGCTGAGAGAGTTGGGACTGTTCAGCCTGGAGAAGAGAAGGCTGAGGGGAGATCTTATCAGTGTGAATAAATATCTGAAGAGTGGAGTGAAAAAGATGGAGCCCTGCTCTTCTCAGTGCTTTGTGGTGACAGGACAAGAGGCAATGAGCACAAACTGAAACTCAGAGAATTCCATTTAAACATAAAAAAGCTTTTTTCCTGTGAGCATGATTGAACATTGGGATAGATTGCCCAGAGAGGTTCTATCTCCATTCTTTCAGATATTCAAAATCCAACAAGACAGGGYTCTGGGCCACCAGTTCTAGGTGACCCTGTTCTGAGCAGGGGATTGAACTAGATGATYTCCAGAAGTCTCYACCACCCCCAAATATTTCTTGATTCTGTTCTTTAATTTCTAAACTTCCATGCAGTTGAACTTCATGTTCATTTATCAGTAAAGCAAAAAAATCCCTGCTCACGCTGCAGAGAACAGGCACCCCTCCACAAATGAGAACATCTATTTATTACTACTAGACACTAAGCCTAGATGTAGCTTTTCAGATGTTTTACAGAAAGTTGGACTTGAAGACGAAGTGTAAGAACATTTGTTACATGAGASTCAAATACTGCTTTATTTTCACAAGGCTGAATCAAATATTTCTGAGCTTTTGCCATTGCCTGGAGCTGCAATATTTGACCAATCTCCTCAACTGTGAAAGACTCTTGGGTACTATATAGTACTTCCCATCAAGTGCTGCTGGATATAACACAAAGGCATAAAATTCCTCTAGGTCTGTAGGGATATTGGGGAACAAAAGTAAGAAATGAYTTGGGTATATAAAAGTTAAATGCCCTTATGCCTAATTTATAGACACCTATTCTGTCCAGCAGAAGTTGGTGTGAGGTACGAAGGCTACATCTCTGTTAGTAAATGAAACAATCCGAGGAGGCTGATGAGCTTTAAGGCCAGCACAGTTCATGTCCATACAGCCAGTCTCTCTCACCCAGTGTGGCCGAAACCTGCTGCCTTTGGTTACTCTTGGGCCATGCCCAGGCATTGCTTAGGAGAGTGCTTGTCACCTAAGGGTGAGACTGTGCCAGGGAGTRTGTTAACCATATGTCTTCTGTGCACAAATGGCCAGGCCTTAMTAAAACTGTATCTGAGCTCTAAAGTCTTTGTCCACTTCATGGGGGTGGTTTGCATGTCCATAGTTCAAAGAAATGAATACTTCAATCAAAGGGCTAGTTAGTGTTAACAAGTTGTTAGAGCAATGTTTCCCAAGATGTGGGTTGTACCCATTAATGATGTATAAGAGATGACTGGGAAGGTACCTGGGGCATGAGAAAGAGCAAGGATAGGAACAGTAGCATGTCACTGCACTTGARTAGTCAGGGAGAAGTGTGTGAATGATTAAATTCACTTAGAGCAGGACCATAGTGCAGAACACTTTGGAAAATGCTGATCTATGGCAAAACCAATACAGAGCATTGAGTTTTTCCTTAAATTTGCCTGATCAAGGTTGCTAGGGAAGTAGCTCTACAAGAGCCCGCAGTCCTCCCCAAGAGAAGTTGCTGAGCTGCGATCGCTGGTGGGGCTGGGCAGGCTCCACTCTCCTGTCAGGGGACAAGGCAGYGCTGCTGCAGCTGCACTGGTTGTGCTTCTGCACAACACCATTTTGTTTAGAAGGCTCAGCCAGAAAGGCAAAAACCTGAATYTAGCTGCATGCTCAGCCAGCTCCGTTCAAATTGCTAATAACCACCCGCAAGAGGAACCATCAGKCCACGTTCAGGGCTCAAACCAGAGTAGTGTAGTCTGGTGACTGGGATGTCTACCTGCAAGGGGAGAGGTCTGAGAGGTTCAGATTCCCTTTTTCTGTATGCTTCTGGTGATTGCTTAAATACTGACACAGCCCCGAATCCAGGACCCATAGCCCRATGCCTGCCTGCTGGGCTGCAGTCCTTTCTTTCTTCTGTGTGCCCTTCTCAATTAATGCTGAATTGTGTAAGAACACAGAAATTGTTTAATGCGGTCAGACCTGAGATCCAATATTTTCTCTCTGACAGATGTAGATACTTAGGGAAAAAATGTGGAAAACAGAGCCTGTACAAAATGATCCTTTCCCCAACATATTTTTCATCTTCCAGCAGTCTGTGGTTTGGGGGCTTCCTTGACCAAAGGTGGCACCCAGCTTCTGTCAACTAGAAAGCTGAATATTAAAGCAGATAATAATGATAATAATAGTGATGATGATGCCACTAGCTACTGCAGCTCTATCTTTTGCATCATTTTGGCTAATACRCTGCTGGACCCTTTCATACTTTGGCCTCCATGATATCTTACAGTGATCGATTCCACAATTTACTTAGATGATTTAATATTATGTACCCCTATTGTATTCCCCTCCCAAATGCCTATTTTCCAAAAGTGAGAGTCCTAATTTACTTTGTCTCCCTTGTTATGAAAGATCTTCTATTTTTCTGATCATCCTCTTTGGCCTTGGCTGTCTCTGGCTCTATTTTATGCTTTTTGAGATTAGGCAACCAGAACATTGCACAGTAATGAAGATGTCAGTACTTTATAGATTTATACAGAGATATAAAAATATGTTCACTTTTGTGCTCGGTGGTAGCAAAGCTCRGTAGGAGGGATGGATATTCTGACCCTTTCCAGAGCCCCTGTAGAAAACATGTTAATGAACTAGTTTAGGTACTTCCTGAGGAAATTATGTGTATTTGAACACTTTCAGGCAGCACAGCATCTAGTATCTGACTTTCCATTTTCTGGGAAGTGCTTTAATTACAAAGGTCTCATAYTGAAGTTTTTTTGGTGAGTCCATCTTTAAGAAAAAAGAAGTAGCCACTTACTGCAATTTGTAGAGGCCCCAGCATGGTCACTRCCTGTTGCTTACCCTCCAATTTGAGTCCCTCTGGGATGCAGACATTTCCGACTTGGGTACTGACTGGACCTGCCCGGATCTCTTGCTGTTGACAGCTGACAGAGAGGTATGTGCAGAGATGCCTGGCTCAGACGTGAGAGGAGCGCAGAGCCACCATGAGTGATAAAAGTTTCAGCTGACACACAGCCATCATCACTGCGACATTTGGSGTGCTACATAGGTTGTGTTGGTCTCAGCAGGTCTCCAGCCTTGGTCACACAAAGTCCCTTTTCCTCAACAGCAAATTCTTTGATTGTAKTTCTGAGTTTTACTGGCTAAGGATCAATATGCCCCAAAGCCTGGTTTCCCTTTAAAATTTCCATTTTATCTRAGAAATGCTTCTTTCCCTTTCAGTTTATACCACACAGAAAGACATGTGGARGAGGGAAAGCCCAGCTATTTTTAGTGAGAAGGAACCATTAGAATTTTTTGGAAAAGCATTAAYGGTTATATATCAAAAACCTGTTCCATTTTAACCACATACACAAAAGTTACCTGCCTACCGCTCTGCATACCAAAGCAAATGAGGTAAGACTATAAAAGCATTCCTTGACAGTCATTTGAGGACTTCTAAGTTGCAAGGTGTGGCTCAAAATTAGAGATGCTTTTAAATTTTTAAGATAAAATTTTGCAAACAAAAAAGACCTTCAATCCCAAATAATACCTTATCTCCCTTGAACTATCAGGCATCACGGACACTGTCACCCTYTCCCTGATGTCTAATCATCCCTTGCTTGTTCTGCTCACTCTTGGTTGTCCTTCTTAYTATCTAATCACTTTATCAGGTTGCCTTTGGTGGGTCCTCTTCAGCTTCTTGCCCTTTATATGGCTTGCGGGTCCTCATTTCTTCTGTCTGCTCTCCTGTCCTTCTGGATAAAATCAGAATTTCAAATATTTTGTTATCTCGCAGACAATTTACAGATCTTTCTCTATGCCAGACCTGCCTCTTTCTGCCCACACTGAAATCTCAGCTTGTTTTTTTTTGAGGCGGCAGCCATATAAGCTGAGTCTAGCCAAAATGGAGCTCTTCAGTATCTCCTCCCCTCCTTCTACTTCCACTATGGACAAAAAACCCAAACACTGGCGCATAACTTGGACTCTGACCTCTGCTAGGTCCCCATGTCCAGACTACTTAAGCCTTGCAGAGTCTTCCTTCATAATGACAAACAATACAAGGTATTTTAAGAGGACTATGGGCTGGCTCATGACTGTGTCTGACACTGCAACTTCTTCTGGCTCTTCCATCGTTTAGGTAGTGAGGAGGCAATCAAAGCCTCCTATTTTTCTTCCTTATATGTGCAGCATTGCCAGTGTGCAGCTGGAAAAGAGTAGTCAGCTTCCTTTTTCTGAGGGTGGAGATTAAATCAGAAGGCGGAGTTTACATGGGAGTGGAAGAAGCAGTTGGACAGGAGACTAAACTGTGGAAATGACCRATCTGGGGAAAGAGGAAAAGAAGAGAGGGTGGGAGGGTGTCCTGAAGGAGAAGGTAGGGCTGGCAAAGWGGGATGGGCAGGGTGCACAGAGGCAAAGCCCAGCAGCCAAAGGAGGGTGAAGTACCTRGGAAGAAGAGACTGGAGCTGAGGAARGAACAGCAATGCCATCTTCAGGTACTTTGGTACTGGGCTTGGGATCACAGGTATGCTCACAAGYCTGAAAGGGACCCTCTCTTCTTTAGGGAGACACCCTGGAAGACGAGAGTGAATTGACTGATATTGGGATACAGTTGGTCGGCAATGATTTCAGTTAGTGGATCCCTCTTTGCTATGGGACRGAGACCATTAATGATGCAAACTAGCCTTTCTGCACCAAAATTTTCTCTGGACAAAGTTGAGCTTTGCTTCTTGCCCTATCCTGACAAAGTTTGTTTACAGCTCTCTGTCTGCGGTGAGTGTTGGTTCAGAGCAGCTGAGATTTGCAGGGTACATTTGAATTCAGATTTGTTTTTTTCCTATTCCTATCCAGGCAGAAATCGTCAAGTTATTCACAAATCTGAAAAAATCATGTTATGTAAGTGTTCGTCATCCCACCAAAAGCTCTTGGAAGTAGCTGCTGTAGTAGGACCTGTCATACCAGCTTCTTTACACAGTTGGAAATATGACATGAAGATGCAGCATTTTTATTTAATGGCTTCAGCGCTTTCTGTAATACCTCCTGGAAGTCACATGCAGCCTGTGGTGTCCCAGGGCACAGTCCACAGATGTCACACAAATTAGCCACAAATCTGGCTGATCACAAGTCCTTACTGCAAGTGGGCTCCACCRGTAAATGTTGTTTAAAAGAAAACTGCTAGTACAGACCAAATTTATACATGCTGTGTATTTGCTTGTGTCAAAAGGAATGAGATGGATGTGCAAGACCATCACTGTCATCTCTTTCAAACTCTGGACACAGTTGTTGTAGTGGTCTATGGATAGACCATTCTGATACAAAAACAAACAAACAAACAAAAAAACATTGTAATGCTTTTCACTTTAATTGTAATCAGAGCTTCACTGCTCCACATCAGTCTCGGGGTCTGTACTGACTGGCGCTGAGCCTGCAGCTGCCATACACCAGCGGGAAACRCAGCCTTTAAAACGCACACATCCAACTGTGGTGCTGGAGCACCTTATAACAACAGCAGATGTTTTTGGCACGAAAGTTTTCAGACTGCAAAGCTCTTGAGGACAAAAGGCAGATAAACCCCGCAAATGTGGGATGGAAGCAGAGCTGGGAACAGAGTCCAGATCTGCTGATTCCCGGCCAGCYGCCTGTTTGGCGGGTTGTCCGCTCCTCGGGACCACGTGGTCCTGGAGGAAGCACTTTTCTCCCCAGAAGAACAGCTTGCCCTTGTCTATCTTGAAAACCGCTACAAAGCTTTGTAAAAATGCATGAGCAGAAAGGCAGGCCAAGGGCTGCAGTCAGGCAGAGCTTTTCCTCAGACACTTTGTTGCGCAGTTTCATTCCTCTGAGTTTCCTTTCTGTCTCTTGGAATTTGCTTTTCCAAGGTAGGCAGAGAAATAACTTTCTGTTCCAGCTTCGGGTTTGGGTTCAGGGCAAGCGTCACGTTTCATCAGCTCAGCGCGCGGCCAGTCGTGTTACGTCGCTGCGAGCCGGAGCCGTGGCCTCAGGGGCCGCAGCGACGAGATCCGGCCCGCGGCTTGCAGGACTGCCSCCTCATTTCTGGGAAGATGTGGCCGCTTTTGAAAATCCCTTCTGCCTTGCTCCCAGATTCTGCTTTTCAAATCGCGAAGGTAGTGGTTACCTGCGTCTCTGGACGCAGCAGCAGCTGAGCGGCGAGATGTGCATTAAGCTAGCAAAGGAGCGAAGGCAGCAGCCGTTTCTTCAAGGCAGCGGCCTTGGTAGGTGCTGAGGGCTTCCCAGCAGCTGCTCTGAGAATGGCCCCATCCCTCATGCAGCAAAAGCGATGGGACGTGTGCCAGGCTGCATCATAGATAAAAGGGGGGGAAAAAGACAAAACGCTGAGATATGTTATTTTGTACCATTCTCTGAGTAGGATCTTTTTTTTTTTTTTTTTTTTTTTTTTAAATGATGAGTGAGGTTTGTTGGCTAGAACTGGATTTTTTTAGGACTAAGAACTAACTAAAGTTGAAAGGGGAGCTCTCCGGTTCATCTCGCAGTTGTTCAGGATATGCCATGGCCTGAAGTACTTAGATGTTGCAGATTTTGATTTAGACAGTGGTAATTTTGCTCTCAGCAATGCCACCGTGCGGTTGAGCTAACTGGCCTCTTCTCCAGCCTCTGCTACTGCACAGTCTCTTCCCATCAAAGCACACATCAGGTCTGCTCTGCTTGTAGGGCCCCGGGCTGCATTGACACCGCACATCTCCGGGAACAGTCAGGGCTTCTGGCCTGGGGGACGTGGCCCACTCAGTCCATCCTGCCCCTGCCTCCACTGCCTCCTCCCCTCCGCTCCCCTGCCTCTGCCTTGGAGAAACCCCACACAGGCAGGCTGGAGGAGCCTGCACATGGGCTGGAGGAAACCCTACATGTGTGTGTGGGTTGGAGGAAACCCTGCACATGTGGGCTGGAGRAAACCCTGTATGCACAGGCTGGGGAGATGCTGTAGCTGCTCCACTCAGCTCGCTTAGTGGGGTGCAGCATGAGAGAGGGTTTGCACRGTTCACATGGGCTAGGACTAAGCCCATTACTAGACATTCGGGCCAAAATCTGCAGAGCATTTAAGTCTGGAAGACCTTTGTGGTTCTGACTCTTTTTTCCTTCTGGTTTCCAGAGAGGCCAGGTATTTTCTCTSTCTAGCTCAGTGTGTTGCCTCCTGCCTTAGGAGGCCACCTAGGGCTGGCCCTAGGTTTAGCAAGCAGTTTCTCAGATCTCATGCCTTTCTGTGTCACCAAAACCCCAGCTAGGACTGTGGCTGATTTTGCGCTTTCCATGCTGGGTACCTTTCCCTTAGCACTGCTGTAGCTCAGGGATCACAGCAGAGTTTGAAGTGCTCCTTTGTAGTTCATCCTGCTGGGACGCAAATTTACAGACAGAAGTGGTTTGTGCCTAGGTGTCCAGGTTACTATATTGCACCCAAAACACAAAACACAACCCACAAACAAAACACAACTGCATCTTCCACCCCCGGAGATCAGGGACAAGCTCTTGTCCAGCTCTTGGACAMGACAAGAGGGTTGCAGGCTTGGCCTCCCCCAGCTCACATCCATGGCCATCGTTGTCCTGCTGCTGCTTCAAATCAGATGGGCCTTGGCTGGTGCCAGCGGGATGAGTAACGTGCAGGAACACCGACGGGTGGGGTGAAYGGTACGAAGTGTCGATGACGCCGAGCACTGCTTCCCTTCGGCGTGGAGGCTTCTCAGGAATGCTTTCCTGTTTTTCATTAGGCAGCTGCATGACAGTCTCTGGGCATGGAGTCCCAAGCCCTTACATGGCCAAGAAAAATACAGCAAGTTCTTGGCCTCTGAATGCCCATGTTGTGAGTAAGCTCAGGGGGATTAAATGTCCAGCCCTGTGTGTGTGTGCATGTATGGGAAAGGACTGGGAGGCGCAYGGGCCAACCTAGTCAATGATTTAAGGGAAAGAATAAACCTAACTGAAAGATGTTAGAGAACTTGAGGTCATCTTGGTGCAGCTGCTTCCCAGCCAGCTCCAGCACAGATCAAAGAGTGGAATAAGCAGGGAAGTTTTCAGGGACTTGATGCCGAGAGGCTTCACTCCTTTACACTGTGCTCCCCACTTTGCCTAGCCTCTTCTTCTAAACAGGACCTCTTCTCCTCCTTAAATAAAATCCTAGCCTGGAGCTATTTCTAGCTTCTTTATGCCAACACAGATTTCCCATGCAGAGAAGGGATAATTTAGCAGTAAATCTTGCACTGCTTTAAATTCAGTTTGCACTCTTAGTGGCAGAAAGTGAGCTTTTCATTATAGACCTGGAGAAATAGAGAGCTCAGAAGTGTCTGCCATTGCCGGATATACACAAAAAATGAACCTGTGATTTATCAACAAATCTCATCTAACAAACTGTCCTTTTTGTTCAGGACAGAATGAAAACTAAAATTTCCATCCTCCRAAGGCAAGAGTAACACACACTCCTCGCTTCGCACACAAACTGTTTGTGGTCATATAACAAGGGATTATTTGCCCTCATCAAAACCTATACTGTCATCTCCCAAAGAAGCTGCTTTCTTTGGATCTAATTGCATTTAATAGGAGACTTGAATATCTCCAGAGTAAACACAGTTGTTGTTTTAATATTTTATAAACTAGCATTTTTGCCAACCAGAACACGAACTCTTAGAAGTCAATAACAGGGAGCCATCGTGCACCATCCAATACTTTCCTTTGTAACTCTGAGCACTTTTGTTAACGCTTTTTCTCTGTCTTACCCTTACTTTGCTATACTGTAATCTTTTTTACTTCTCAGTGTCAGACCGATCACGCCCGCCCCTGTTGATCAGTACAACAGCAGCAATTTTCAGAGTATCTTCAGAACATGTAATGAAGGGCTAAATTAACAGATTAATACATATAACCTTAGAAAAGACTATGTAACAATTTCTTGCTTAACATAAGTCACAGAATTTCACGCAGCCGTTCAACCCATGGCCATCATTTATAGTTAATTAAAACTCTTCTCCTGCAAAGACATTGCATGGCAGTTATGGGCTTTGGAGCGCGGGTGTTGGTCGCTGTCTTTCCTAAACCTTTGCAAGTGGCACAGCGGGGGARGCGGCGCAGCCGGCAGCAACGGCTCCCCGCTGCTCGCCGCGGCCACCAACGCGCACTGTTTGAGAGGGGATGGACGGAGATCCCAGGGGCTTGCAAATTCCTTCCTGGCTTCACTTTCCCAGGAGAATTTTTTAAAGACTCAGCAAAGAGTTATTACATATATAGCACTTCAAATGTCTTTTTTTTTACCAGGCTCTGCTGAGAGCTGCTAGCTGCAGACACACAGCCTGGGGTGTCACTGGCTCCTTAGCACCCACCAAAGCTCACGGGAGCTTTGCTTGCACACCTGCCCCGGAGATCACCACCAAATATACTGGCCATATTAGAGAAACCAAGCAATTCTCCCTGAGACGAGAGAGAAGAGGCATTCACTAAGGCGCAGAAGTGCAAACATTATATTGCATATAAATGTACATAACAGAAAGGGAAAGGTGGAAATTTGCATCATCTTCAGCAGATTTTCCACTAAATAATATAGTTATGTTGAAGATATTCTAAATGAAGCATATTGTTCCTGGGAAATTTAAATGGTTGTTTAGTAAAGAAACCCTGTGGGCAATCAGCTTTCTGGAGATGGGAAACACTGTTAACAGTGTGCTCTGAAAAGACAGACTGCAATTCCACAAAACTATAGCGATACCTGGAAAAGGTGGTATGTTTCTAAAGCTGGGAGAGCAGCGTCTCTGCAGTGGTTGGTGACACCGTGGCCCTTGCAGAATCACAGCAAAATGATGCATTGGCACCTGCTGGGGGGCACCAGGCCACGCAGCTCCACACAGCAGCGTTCGCCCGCCCCTCTCCTTGCAGAATATTTCAGCTTGTATTTAATACAACATTCACAATTCACACTAAACCACAACACTCCCTGGAAGGAGAGCAGAAGACCCGGGCTCTGCGTGGGCTGACACCAAGTCTGAGGGACTGTGCACAGGTGCTGCCACCTCCAGGCCACCCCTGAGATGAGCCTCACTGACGGTGATGGACCTACCAGAGAAGGAAGGGAGGCCACCAGCCAGCGCAGCAGCCCTTCGGGAGGCCGTGAAACCTTACTACCAGCCCATGRGGTCAATAAAAGTAACACAAGGATTTGACATTCATTATTGTATCCAGTATGACCAGTCTTCAAAAGGAAATCTTAACATTTTTTTTTCCAAAATAAACTGATGGGGTGAATCTCTAAACTGACAATAGTCTTACACAAGTTTTAAAAGAAATTAAAGGAATTCTTGTCATTTGTCACAATATTCTGTAGCTTCCTATTGCCAAGCAAGGATGTGAAATGCCTCTTCAAGGGGAAGGCTGAGCTTTCCAATGCAGTAGCTGTAAAATAGGTTAGATTAAACAAATCTAGATAGGTTAGATTAAAAATCAGAGAAACCCTTAAGGGGTCAGATGCTCTTATTGGAGGTTTTTGCCCTAAATATGCCATCAGCAGCCAGCTGAGCTGTAGCTTTGTCTAGCATTGAAGCAGTCAGGGCTGCTGCTCGGCCCTTCCCGAGCCAGTTGAGCTGGCACCAAAGCTCTGCAGCACCCTTGCCCGTGTCCCTGCCTAGTTACAGCACTTTTCTGAACTGGACAATGCCCTGTGTTAAGGAGAGTTTGCAAAATTTCTGCCTGACACTTTGGCAGGCATTTAATGAGCTACTTTATTCCGCTTTGCTCCGTCTCCATTTCTTCCATATAACTCAAGAGTGCATTTTGCTATCTCATGATGTTGTGGGAGTGCTTCAATTATTTCGTATTAGTGCAATATTTTGATTATATGATGTCTTACATGGAAAAGGTTAAGCATGACTTTCTCCTCAGCTGAAGAGCATGAGCACTGGCTTGGCTGAGCATAACTGGGGCTGGTATGACCCACTACCACTTGATCCTCTTTTGCTGAGGACACTAGAATTAAAATTTTAATTTTTGGCTCAGTGAAGCSTGACAGAAAGTTTTAAAACACACACTGCCAGAGGGGGAAAACCAATACCCCATCTTCTTCTTCAGTGATCGGTACTACGTGCTCTACAGGAGGGAGGATGAGGTAATTATGAAATAATCTGTCTACAGAGAAAGAGGAATCAGCCATAGTTTATTAATCCCTTTGCATCTTTTTTTGGCAAGTACTTGAAGTGGGACCCTTAAATCCTTTCAGTCTCAGAGGTTCAGAGTTATAAGTATGGGAGATTGTGGAACAGTCCTTATTTAATTTATACTTGATCCATAAAACAAAACTCGATCTATAAAACTCAATCCTATAAAACACTATATACCGCATGCGCTTTGGTRTCCTTCAATTCAGGACACCATTACAGCAAAACTGGCAATGCTGTGAAGGTGCTTTCATGATGAGTGTCATGAAGCTGTGCCTATTTCTGCCATATTTACCATAGCATTAACTGCACCACTCCACCCTCTAGCAGGTACAAACAAGCTCACTGCAAAATTTATCACTGCAAATATAAGTTGCTCTTTCCTCTTCCCAAAATTGCTTCAAGAAAATTGTAAGAAATCACCAGATCTTTCATAATTTGACACCCCCAGTTTCTGCCATGATACTTAAATTTAGTATTTTTCTTTCTGTTCTGTTGTATGCAACAGTACTGCTTCTCATTACGGTCAACGGCAATCTTGCAGTACACATTAAAGCAAGGCGAACTATCATCCGCATCCCCGCATCTGCTTTCCTGGACAGGAGAACACCCTTACTGGCACATTTTTGCATGCTTATCTTAAAGGCAATTTGAAAAAAGGGCCTGGCAATACTCCTCTCCCGCTGAAATCCAGCTCACACTATCCAAACTGTGACTGAAAACAACCTCTGCCTTCACAGCTTCTACAACCAGCTTCCTATGTAGCAGGTTTCTCACAAACTCACCATAAAGCCAGGTCAGCATGCAGAATGTAATCCACTAAATATTAAGAAGCAAAACGGCTACAAATAATAATAAAAAATAAAAAATAAGAGAGAGAGAGATTGGTTGTGCTTTCAAGAGACCTCAATGCAACTTCTACAAATTGTATGATTTTTATCTCACCCAGGTGATCAAGTTACTTCTGCAGGACCAGCGTGTGTTATATGAGGCTTCTGACCCACCACTCCTGCAACAGCAAAGTGCTTGCAGAGCTGCACACACATACAAACAGAATCACATTTTAAAGGCTTAATACATGATAAAAGCATAATTAATTTTGAAAAAAAGGCACTTACACTGAGGTAGTTTGACTATTAAGAAAGAATTGGGAAACATTACAGTGTTGAGGGCTCAGAAAAACAAGAACCATAGGTTTTCTTAACTTGAAGACAGAATGGAAGGCAAGGATTCAATCACTGCAATTGAATTCGGGCAAGAACATTAAGATGTTTGTGGGAAGGGTTATGACTAATGTGTTACTAAGTTCTCTGGGCAAGGAATCAATCACTTTTCACCTCAGGTGCTTGGTGGTTCTTTCCTTCCCTTTGCTCACATAGCTTTTTGAAAGGTCATTACTTCCATGTAAGCACTTGATGACTGCAAGACCAAAAATCCTAAATTCATAGCCCAAGGGAGTTTCTTTCCACTGGAGCTCGGCTGGAGCCTGCCAGCAGGAATCTTGGCCTAGGGAATGCCTCTCCACCTCTAAGCGTGCGCAGATTCCCGTATTTAGTCACTTCTAAGGTATATTCAAGCTAGTAACCGCTCCACAGCAGCAGCAGAACTTGTCCTTTGCCTAAAGGGACTCTGACTTGCCCTGGGTGAAAGGCGTCATTTTACCACATCACCTAGAACAGGTTGGAGCACATACTTTTAACTCTTCAGCTGAGGAAGATAGGCTGTTTAGATACCACAGCAACAGACACCTAATCAATCATCACACAACAGGTTTAAGAAAGGATAGGAAAGATCAAACACAAAACATGTATACAAGAACACACAAAGGAAACTTCAAAACACATTTAAGTGTTCAGACAAAAACTGCTCTCCCCACAGGACAGTGGCCACCTACCAGCCTGGAATAGTGATTTAATGTCAAG
>NW_028187133.1:3335211-3364587 GCF_003343005.1 Rhea americana | reverse complement strand
AAAAGCATGGTCTTTTTTAAGGCATCTTCCAAACAAACTGGGGGCAGACAGCTGCTACCACTGCAAGGACAAGGACTCTGTCCTGCAGGACTGGTAAAGCATTGGCCATTAGCCCTTCTCAGAAGTTTCACTAAGAAGAAAGTCAATGTTAGCAACGTGAGCGGTACTAACTAGATCAGTATCTTAGAGTTGCTTAAAACGTGCATTGGACGCATGCAAGTGAACAACAAAGACTGCAAATTTTTATTTTTAATTTCCTTATTCCAGAAACTGAATTAGCATATGACTGCGATTACACCTTGATTAAAACAAATCCACCGTAACAGAAAAAAAAAAAAGCATTCTTTTATTCTCTAATGCACACCAGGGAACACAGCACAAATTTTAATGTCAGTACATAAAAGCATCCTCTTAGTGCACCTTCACTGCAGTTTCTCCATTAGTTCTTTTTAAAAATTATTACATCTTAGATACTATTTATGCTTGCACGAAGTTTTACAAAATCTACCCATAACACAATTCAGTTTTTGAAGCCAGTTAAGAAGCCAAATTAAAAAGGCCTCATAAGTTTGCTTTATTTACAGTTGCAATGGCTAAGTTTTAAATACTTTACAATCAYTCCCAGCCCTGACTCCCAATTCAGAGGATTAGTGCACTTCATGATCAGTTTTACAGAGGGGATTAAGCTGCCCATACTTACAGCTATTGAGGTATCTCAGCTCTCTACATCAAGTACATTTTAGGAAATAAACATGCTGACAAAAATACTTATAATAACAAGGGACAAAGGAGAAATTCAACATTTGGAAAGCATCAGCAGGTCCTTGGTTCTGTGCTGCAGTCATTGACTGAACAGCAGCAATGGGGAGGGGGCACAAAACAGCAGTTAAGGAGTGCCACAGAACAGAGCAGGTACCTCTTGGGTCCTCCGTAAAGAGATCCTTGTTTCAGCTCTCATTTCCTCCTCTTTCTCTAACTTCCCCCCTTACAGCTTTTTCAAAAAAAAAAATAATTAAAAAAAAGAAAACACACAGAAACTACTCGAGTAAATTTTTGAACTATGACAGCATACGTTTACTTGAGAGGGGGAAAACGAACAACCACGCATCTGGGAGAGCATCTATTTATGTTAGTCTTTTTATGCAGGAGATGCTCGCTACGTAAGAATATGGCAGCCCTTTCCTAAGACTACACTTATCAGGAGACAGACGCACTTGCGTTATCTGAACGAAGACAGACCGTTTCCTCCCAACTGTACAGCTGGTGAATGGACACAGGTCTTGTGGCAACTGAGAAACTGCTGTAAAGATTAACAAATAGAATGCACATGCATATATATATTCTTATATACTTTCCAAAACAGAATGGAAGGGAGAAACCTCTATTAATCAGGTAGGTCCAGAAGGTTGGTTTGTTTGTTTGTTTGACGATAAGGTAGATTACTTAGCACATTCCAGGTTAGACAAATTACAGTAAACATTCAGTAACTGGAATGTATATAATATACAAGTACTATTACATTTACAAAGCTGTTCAGGACAATTTTTTGTTTCTAGAATAAGCATAAAAAAGTTACAAGCTAATTCACAATAACTTTAGATACAATGTTATTAAAATACATTGATGTTAATCATAAAAATATTTTACTATTTACATGTACATTGTATAAACCTTAACAATAAAGAATATGCCCACTTTAGGATGCCTTAAACGAATATTCAGGCAGATTGGCCCATTTTATAGTGCAGCATCACCAGTTTTGGTCTTCACACCATGAAGCTGTACCAGATTCACAGTACCATTGCTAGTGCCTTGTTAAAATTCTTAAAACTTTCTACTGTGTAAGACACATTCATTACAAAGAGCCAGTTTTGTTTCCACTTGGTTTCTTGTTAAATCCTACTCCCAATAGTTCAGGACACTCCGCCTTGCCTTGTGCAATTTGGTTGCATTTCCAAATAAGGCTGTAATTCATTTCATCAGTTATCACGCTATCTTGCTTGTAGTCTGGATGTTGTGCGATAAATTCCCTCATCCATCGAGCAACTGTCATTAACTCTCCTGTGGGCAATTGGAAGTCAAGGGTCAGACAGTTAATACATTCAATTAACAACACTTAACATTCTGCATATTACATACACAATCAATAAATACTCTATATTTTCATGATATATATGCATGTATTTTTAATCATGGCTAAAATTGATGGAAAATTCAACAGACATATCTGTCAGATAGTCCAAAACCTACTTGTCTGGAACAATTTTCAAGCCTTCAGATGTTTTAACAAGGTAGCACAGAGAAAAGTATTATACCCAACTACTGGAACAGGCGTTACTAACAAATTATAGCAAGAGGTCTCAAACATTTAACAGAGAAGCTGTCTGAGATAAGTCAAACTGCACTCCAGATACCTCTACAATAGTTACAAACACATGAAATGATTTTGTGGCTGATCCATCCAACTCAGCTCCTAGCATGGCTCTGTCTACCTTGGATTATTCTGCTACTTTCCTCTGCTGGCAGCTCCCCTAGCAGAAGATAGGCAGATTCCTGAACATACTAACTCCTAGTTTGTATACACAGTGTACTCAGTGCTTACTTAAGCAGGATTTACTTGACCTAATGGCAGTCACTGGGATTGAGACAGCTGTATAGGGCCATTAAGTGACACACACTACTTCCAGGAGACCTGTATCCTTGTGAAGCAGCAACTGGAGACCAGCTGGACACCAGTGTTCAAGCTATTGAACCCTGCTCCAGAATGCTGCATAGGTAATCAAACCTCAACTAGCACAAATTAAGCTAACTTTGATAACAAGGCATCAGTGTAGACTGCCAAGGTGTCTGAAGAGCCTAGCAGAAGTCAGTTCTTTTCATTTTCATTGTACAGAGTTGTTGAGATTCTAACTGCATATAAACACACAGATCACATTATACACACACGTATACATATATGCACATATATAATAGCAGATAAGAATTATTCAAGAAGTATTTTTTTGTAACGCCTTCTAACTCAAATGAGAAATCTCTTAAACAGATCAGAACAGGGAATCTGTAAGAAAAATCAATAGGGTCGGGAATTACCAGAGCACAACATTCTTCAACTAAAAACCTGTTCCACGCTATCAAAGCTCATGTAAACTAGAAAGCATCCTAGCACATGCTAACACAGACACTTAGTGTTCAGCCAGCCCAATTGCTCCTCACTGGAAATAAAATGACATGCACTAACCGTCAAAATCCAAAATACATAGATCAAGAACACAGCATACAACTCTCAGAATGCAATAAAATCAGAAAAAAAGCACTATAAATTGATAAGAAGTATTAGACAACTTCTAAATAAGAAGAGACAGAATGAAGAAAGTCTCAAAACTGKGAGAGACAACAGACCAAACCAGTTTACAAAATTGTGAATGTTGATGAAAAGTGAGTAGAAAAGTATTATCTTACAAGAACTAGAAGGCATATCATGGATGTTTAAACAAGCAAAAAAAAGTGTACTTTTCACAGAGCATGTAATAAAATTGTGGTGCTTTGTGAGGAGCAGAATTATAATTACTTCAAAAGGGATTAGATATATACCATGGAAATCATGACTGTGAATAGCAACTAGGCACCACAGTTACTATGCCACCTTTGGCAGAGAAAATGCCTACGCTGCAGACTGCCAGGAGAGCACATTAGGGCAAGGATGCAGGTCATCTTAACACTACTTTCTCTGGTTTTCTGCAGCTGCGGCGGCCAAATAGCTGCTGCTTGCCTGGGCGAATCGAGGGTAGTGGTAGTTGCACACAAGCTAGACCTAGACCAGCAAGGACAATACACATCTGTGCTGCWTGAGAAGATTTCACTGGCAGAGACAAACTATGCCAGGGCAGGGTTAAAGCCCCAGCAGCAACGCTGCAGTGTTTAACRCACAGGAGTGCTCTGTGTTCACCATCTGAAGAGAGAAATCTGAAAAATGACCATTCTTTATAGGCAAGATGTGTCCTGTGCTAGATGGGCTGCATTTCAGGCACATTCAATTTAAGATTGATGGAAAGACAGAAAAATCCAGAGTGCATGACTGAGAAATATCATGGCACAGAAACACAATGGCTAATGCTTTTTCTGTGAACTCTAGTTCTTGTGAATTATCATTTAAAATAATTTCAGTTTAATCACAGTTAAAGAGATAAAAGCCCTAGATTCCATCTACCTTGCTCCTGCCTTTTAAGTATCTGTAAATACACGGGCTGATTTTTTGCAATGCCTGCAACTTGAAAACCATTTGCACCACAAAGCAAAAAAAAAAAAAAAAAAAAAATGCGCTCTTCAGAATGACTACACTGGCCACACAGTGCTGAGCCTCAGTTAATTAGCTCTCGGGGAAGGAAATAAAAAGAACAGAAACAAAACTGAACTTATGCATTCCTTTTCTTTTTGAGCAGCATTCTTCTGAAGGACAAAGCCCAAGAAAACATTGTTACTGCAGTGGCTAATATGCTTCAGGAATTTTTCTTCCTGTCCGTTTCTCATCCCTCATTCAGTTAAGCCAAACATCAAATCCCAGTCTGTGTTACTCGAGAGGCAAAAACCTGAAGCCTCCTACAAACAAGTAGCCTTAGGGATGGACATTTTCAGTTAAAGTAGTAATTAGTGAACTTGCTACCATTATGAAGCACTACTGAAATATTATATAGCAGGTGTGGGCAAGTGCTGATTTTCACCTCAGCTTTAAAAATGCCTTTAGCTAGAAGTTTCTAAAGTAATTTTCAAGAATTAAAAAGGAACATAACACTTCTAATTTAACATCTATGAACATACTTTATAAAAACAATTTGTCTTGATTTTTGAGACTGAAAGTAACCATCTGTCTAAGCTTACAGCAAGGCAAGCACTCAGGTGATCTGCACACAGAAAAGTATAAAACTGTTMCAGATACAGACTTTTGTACCCAATTCTGAATGAAGTCTGCATCTCTTACTAGTTATTTTGGTGCATTTTAAGGAGTATGAAAAGCCATTATATTGCCTAGTTTCAAAAATACTGTAACAYGGGGGAGGCAGGGAAGAACCTGGTTTGCTTTGGCTTTAAGGAGTTTTGATCCTTACAGAAGAGCTTTCTTATCAGGGAGCTAAAGACAAGGCCTTACGCTCTAACATACCAGAATTTAATCTTACGAATGTCAGCATGCTTTGGAGTCGCACCCGTAATAACTGGCTGTCAGGCCCACCCTCACATGCCCTTACAGCAGTCAAGTTAGAGGAAGAAGAGACTAGCGTATGCGCAACACTACTACAAAGTAGGTTATGCAGTGGCAAAAGCCAAATTAAGTGGTGCTGGAAAGCGGTGCTTGGATTGGAGAGATACTACTGTATCTACTAACTGTATCAACTACTCCAAACTTTTAAGTTCTAAAATGGATCCCTTGAACATTTAAGGTCAGAATTAAATAGGACCAGATTTAAGCCAGGAAACATGCTCTAGTCCTTTGTTCCTAATGATTCAGTACTTAACCAGAGAGCTGCAATTGCAGCCAGTCTTAACCCAACTGATAACTAGAAAATATTTACAAAATATTTATATAAATATGTAAATATTTAAATAAACTTAGTAAGTTAAATATTTATATTACTCTCAAAATAGGAAAAAAAAATCACTGCCAGAAAAATCACTGTCCAAAAGTGTCAGACATACCAGATGCTCTCTTTTTTATTAACTTCAGRTAGTTTAGGATGGTGCATCTTGTGTCCACATCCACTTCCATATTTTCAAGATAAGAATTCAAAATTGGGATCAAACCAGGAAAGAATCCTTCCTGTACAAGAGAACATAGTCATCACAAAAAATGCTTGATCTAATTTYTGGGAGGGTGGAATGGAGGGAAAGGTTATGTGTCCAGAAGACAGAAGAGGCTATGACCTTCCCATTGATAATTGTATCAATGCTCATTAGGGCGTACTCTTCCGTGTCTGTGCCTGTGCCATTCTGTGCAGAGCCACATCCATCCACAACAGCATTTCCACCTTAGTGAGTGACAAAGGAAAAGGAAAAAGCAGTTAGAAGGCAAAAGGTGCACAAAACGGTGACAACAGTGTGTCAGATTGCTTGTTACAATACCTTTACAAATATCCTTCCTGAAGTAAAACATCCCCTGCCGGACAGCATCTCTTTTCTGGGCCACCTTCATGTTTTCGTCCACCTAATAAAGGAARATTTTGCAAGACATTAGGATCTCCAAACCCTCACATTCTGGTCTCATTAGCTGGGACATCTACTATGTTTCTTACTATTCCACAACACAACACCAAGCTCTGGGGATATTTTATTTTGTGGTTTTGTACAAGACCCGTGAAAAGTAATGACTTTCCATAAAATTAGGTCACTAGCAGWAAAGGTAACAGTATTACTAGTAGGCTGCTATGTTAGAACAGGCAATGCTAATCTTTAATTTTGAATAGAAACAGAAGAACAGCTCTGATTAACAGGTTGCATTCCATCTGGCAAATTTCCCTATGGACATCTACATTCAATTTAAATGAGTACAGAACAAGAGAACTAGCATTTCTTTAACTATAGTCTGTTGTTTTCATTAACAAAAACATTTAAGTCTTTAGAAGAGTTACCATCACATTTAAAAAACTTTCAGAAATAATATTCCAGATAACATATTTGAACTAATAATTGGAATCATTATCTATCCCAAATCCAAACACCTATCAGGTAGTTAAATAAAATGAAATTGCTAGTAAAAAAGTTCTAAACTTCAATATTCTCAAAAACTACACAGCAGTGTTACTAAGCTTCTGGATAGAAGATTTTGTCCATCATTTATTTTTCAGACATCTAGCTTTACTATTGCCTTAAGAAGAAAGGCCAAGATCTGCTGAATTCTTTGGTTGGCCTTTTAAGTGCAATGCAAAATCTTCATTTAATTTTTAACTTTCAAAGCTTCATTTTCAAAAGTCCATTCTCACTCATTATGAAATATATTTATACAACAGGTTGTTTTGAAAGATTAAAAACATTCTAGCTGTAGTACAACCATAGYTGATTAGACAGCAGAGATTATTCTGAGATTAGCCCTATAAATCCTTATCCTTTTAAGCAACAGAGGCAGGTTTACTGATGGTTGTGCAACTCTGTGCTGCATTGTGTGCCAAATTACTTTGCAGGCTCAAATACTTGATTTTTTTTTTTTTATTCTGTTCAAGTTCCCTCTACACTCAATCTTTTTTTAGTCTTAACTAGTATTTGCTTAGCTAAAAATTTGCATTTTATTTATGGAAAACTCCACATGCACTGCATAAGTAAAATATTGATTAATATTAAATTGCTGTATTTTATGCTCATTTTCATAAAGTCTGAACTCTGTGACATCAGGAAGAGAATTCCTCCTTTTAGGTTTAGTATTATTTCAGTCTTTTCTTCCTTTTTCTTTTTTCTTTTTTTCTCNTTAATAGCAACTTCAGTATTTTTTTTTCCATTTCAATTAAAAACACTAAGAAAAGCAGCAGGATACTATTGGTACAGTGTAGGAGTATCAATTTAATTAAATTTTTTTTGGTGTCAGGTGTCAGGTCTCTGGAAGATGTGCAAGGACATTTCATCCAAAACAGTCCAACAACTGTGCTCACAGGATTAATGAGAAAAATCATTTTGCACCGCTGGTCTGTTTAAATGCTAGTCACAGTTGTGACAGTGTCAACAGCAGCTGTGTTTCCACCCAAATATCCTGTAACACTAAGTATGCTGAACTCCTCCTTTCCTCAAATAAAAGCAAAACAGAAAACAAGAACATGAAATACAGGCCACAGCCATATTAAAATAAATGCCCAAGTAAGTTTTTATCTTGACTGCCATAGGTTACTTTCCCCATCTGTTTCCCRTGGTGGAAACATGCCAGTTTCAAGAGTTTTGTGATAATGAGATTTATYAACATTTTGGAAGTAGCTGGACATTGTTAAACACACAGAAATTCCTCACAACAAAGATCAGCAGTCAAGGCCTCAGAGAAGTATTTCAGTCRGTTTTCACTAAATAGGCTTGAAGCCACACGTTGAACAAGCTAAAAGTGAAATACTGAATGGCTGCTGCACACTGAAATGTAGCAAAAGAACCATAAAAAGACTTTGCAACTGAAGAGAAGATGATGGCTTAATGCATATATAAAAAAGGAGAATGAATGAAGTCTCTACAGAACTTTTTCATTTGGTAACTGTAATATGATTACTCCAAAGCTGTAAGTGTATTTATTTCTTCCCGCACACACAGAACTTGCACAAGAATAGTTGCCTAAAGTTTAACTTCTATTCTTTCACWAATGTAAGACAGCAAAATAAACTTACATGGAGAGTTAAAGTACCTTGTCACTGGTGCTGAACAATACAWATTACTGTAAATTACTATATTTTATTTACCATTGTCAGAATACACACTGATTATTGTTGTAGGACAGATCTTTTCTACTGGATGTCATAAATACAGATTATACATGTCATAACAAAACCCTTGCTCTGAGAGAATGGATTCAATAYAATGCCAAATCTATATATTTAAATATATTAATTAATAGGAGTAAGTGGAGAAAGGAAAAGAAGGCATTAAYTTGTATTAGTTGCTGAAGATGTGACTCTTTGAAAGAAACCAAATGTGCCTGGAAGACTGAAGTTTGGCATCCTAGAAAAAAGTTAATTTTGTAATTTATGTTACTTTTGATACAAAAGCTAAAATGGAGTGCCTAATAGKAACAAATATAATAGGTAGCCACATTCATATTGCCATCACTGAAATCCAAATTCCACTGCTTTTAGGAGGGAAAAAAAAAAAATCAAACTAAGACATTCTTGCTTTCACTAGATTTTTAACAAGGCCTATAAACAGTTTCTGAATAAGGGTCTATTGGACATTTTTAATGGAGACATGAAAGGTAAACAAGAAATAGCTAACCATTTATCAATAAGCTTAATTCCATTAAATAGTAGTTAAACATTTGTTTAGTATCAGAGTTAGAATTGATTGTAAAGYCCAGAAGAAAACTGACTCAAAAACAGAAATTAGTATTCTGTTAAGTAWACAGATATTAATTCCTAGCATGCAGAGGGTAAAAATGAAACTTGATACATCTACTTTGCATTTAGCTCYAACAAATGAGATCTTTCACACCTACCTTGGACAAAGGAATGAGGAAATCCAGTTTATATGAGAGAATCACTCTGGTGAGCAACACCACAAACACAACATAAGCAGAGTTTTCAAAGTCTGTTAACTGGACCTAGACATGAAAAGATTAAGAGATAAAATTACTTCAGTTGGAATATGCCAATAGATCTGGAAGAGCTTGAAACAGACTCAAATGTTCATGCAGATACTTGTAATAAYGTATTCACAAATGTTCTACTAGCAGAGACAGTGATGTGCGTGCTGGAATCATGAACACTGACTTCAAATGCACACTTCAGCGCACACGCTTCAACAGCCTCAACCCTTTAATCCAATGCCAAAACATAAGTTTTAAAGGCTACCTAATAACCTGCACTTTCAGGCTTTCTGAGCATAATAGCTCTTAAATTTCCACTTTAAAAGGATTGAATTTAGCTCACAAATAGACAACTCTAAAACATAAGCACTTGTGAAAAACAAAACAAAGGAATTGTTCAGTACCAACAAAAGTCCTGAAGAAGTAAGRTTCCCAGGAACTAAACGCACTTTGTTTGCAATTGCTTTAATATAAGCCTGATTCCTCTCCTCATCACCTCAATTCCATTAGCGTGCTTTTACTATGCTACAGTAGATTCAGCAGTCAGTTACATTCCCAGTCCATGTTTGATTAAACACTGCTGTCCACTCCACTTACATCTAGCAGTTCAGAGGGGAGAAAACACAGTATAAGTAATATGAGTTTGATACTGGATGGCAGAATGCCTGGTGTTTTTTCACTTTTAAGTAAATGTGCTTTTGTGCATATTGACTCCTTCCTTACCTCCATAGGCCTGAATTCTACTCGCCATCCAATATCTGAATTTGGAGGAGGTGGTTTAAATCTCATTGTCTGCCAGTTTGTAGACTGAATGTTCTGCAAAGCACATGAAATAATCTGTCACAGTCAAAATATGCATCATYCTATAACACAAGCAAGGAAAAACAAACAGATGACTACAGTCTTACTAGTTTCCCCAAGAGCAGCCCAACAAATTACAGAGAAGTACTTCCAAAGTGCCATGACTTCCTAAAAGCCATGATGTAGCCACCCATCCTAGYGTATGACAAATATATCATACTTACTTATATGATATGGTTTGAGGATTACATACAAGATACTTGGAGGCAGAGATTAACTGACCTTCTAATAAAGTGTGGATGCATCCAAAACTAGAAAYACTTATCATCATAGTTACTCTTTCATAAATCTGTATGAGAGATGCACTTTTATATAAACACATCATGCAAAACAGCTTTTAGTAAGCCAAATTTCGATAACAATCATCTACATAGCTATAGTTTGGGCTCTACTTTACTGGGTTTAAAGTATAAGCCCCTACTGTCTCCAAAATAAAGTATAAAACAGTTTAGGAATATACAGAAATAAACATGCTTATAACTGAAAAAAAAATCACACTCTAAAGAACTAATTAGAGTAAGTGAAAAATACAAGAAGAGAACAATGTTATTAGATAATACRCGATCCTCCAATATAGTAGTACTATGAAGAATAAGCAATTTTAAGTACGTATGTATTAAATTCCTCTTAACCAAACATAACCTCAAAATGATCAGATTCATTCGCATCATCTAGATGTATTTTCTCCTCAAACAAAGTCAATGGGTCTCGAATAAACAGGTGTGCAATATGCTGTGCCAAAAGGTGATCAATACCTACAGGATGAAAATTCAGAGAAACTGGTCAGCAATCACATAGCTGGCTTTAGGAAATGATATGTGTTACAAGAACCAAGACAGAAAACATCCAATTGTGCAAGGCTACCTCAACCCGCCACATTCGGTTAATGTTTCAATGATGACTTTAAGAGGGAAGGAAACGATTAAAGAGAAAAGAGAACGTGTTCTTGTTTGGAAGCAGCAGCTGAACACTGGTCTAATTGCCATTCCTCCTGATTTCTTGTGCACCTGTGTGTCATGGTTCCTAAGACAGCTCTGSTCTCTCCACAAAGATAAAACATTAATTCATCAAACACTGAGCTTCAAGGTGGAAGYAGGGGTACAGTCTCCATTATAAATCACTATTTTTACTCTCAGGTCCAGATTACACAGATAATCTTCTGTGTGAACTTCTGCGTGACTCCTGAGTAGAAGTCACTCTCAGGGATGCACAATGACTGAAACAAACAAAAACTAAAACTTAAACCAAAATATTCCCACACGCTGCAAGCRGTATTCTAAACCTGCTCATAACAAGGCAAACACTTACCTTCCTTTATCAGGTGCTCGTAGATATCTTTGTCTATTGTCAAATCAATGTCATTGTATTTCTCACCACATTCAGATAGATAACTGTCTATGGAATCATATCTGGATTTACTGATTCTATAATGGTTGTTCTTCAGTGGCTATATAATTTAAGAATACAATATTTTAACAGCTTGTTAACAATGTTACCCAACTTTCGCTCACTAACGACACTTATCTGAGAATWATTACCCTGTTTAACTACAGCTTCAAAGTTTTTCAAGTGATACTGAATCTTCGAAAAAAATCAAAGTAAGTCCAGATGTACAGACACATACATGTGCAAGAAAGATCATACTAGCACGAGTCTTAARTAAGCTTGATGGAAAGTCATCCTGAAATTGACTATTTTGCTCATAGAAACATATTTGAATGTCAAATATAGCCAATATATTTTGAAGCAYGGACTACTTCTCCAAAAATGGAAACATTTTCCTGATGCATCACAACATCTCAAAATAAACCTAAGTATCTGGAAAATACTCTTATACCTACAACACATACCAATACACATATGAATACCAATACAGTTCAATTATGCACACATTATTAGAGATGCTCTTAAACTGAGTATTTCAAGAATTACTTCAAGTAGGGGTTTTAAAAATAATTTTATTTAATAATGTAGATGCCTTGGATGTCAATTCCTGCTTAGAGATATTTCTTAATTTCAACTTCTTATTACTGGCTCCTTTCATGTAGTTACAGTTTATGCTAGAACTTTACTCAGCGTTACCTGCCATTTAATACAAAGCAACTTTTGCCTTTTGGGCTCAAAACACAGAATGCACAGAATTTCATCACAGATAGGCTTTTTCAGCAAGTTATGGAAGAGACAAGGCAAAGTTTTATTGGAATTCCATATTGAACTAAAACATGTATTTGCTACTGTTAAGTTGTACAACCAAGGAGAATGTTTACACCTTCTCTCCTRTGAGGCATTTACCACAAAGAATGCAAATTCCCTCTTTAGGGATTCTGGTGACTACATACAGAATTTAACACTAAAGAAAGTTTAGGTTTTCCGTCTCAACAAAATAGAAGCCTACTGCATAACATTACTTACCTCTAGCCCTCTCTCTTCTCGTGTTCGATCATCTACAGATGCAGAGATTACACCCCAGCGACAATCTATATCAGACACATAGCCTCTGTAAAATGGAGATGCAGCACTCAACGCCATCTAAAACAAAACAGAACCTGATATGAAAACAAAGGACAAAYCAAGAAACCACAAGTAGTATCTTAATCTCACAAGAAATGGAAACTTGTTGGTCCAAAATTAACTGAAGAATGCATACTTCAGTTTAGCATACAGACAAAGTCTGTAACTTCACAAATCTCTCAAAAAGCTATCTCCAGAAGTAGGTACGTACAATGGATAGTGTTATTTAAGTGGCATCTGACATTCTCCTAATTTATTATGCCTACAGGTCAGCATTTTAGGAACAAAGTGTTGATAAACACAGAAATAATTTCATGATGAAGCAGTAAGTATTCTGCTTGCACAGCTCCAAACTCAAAAAAGTTTACTTGGCCACCATTTTTATTGGTTTAGTGTATTGGCCAGGCACCTTATTAACAGAGCTGGAACAAATCTCACTCAAAGCTAAAGCTCAACATGTAAAATGGACTAATACTTTACTGTATAATATCTGTTTCTAGATGCTCTCAAAAAGGACAGATGTAAGCCACCTAAGTTGAAAATTTCCACAATATCAAACTGGAGTTGAAAATATAAAAATTCTTCAAGGAATGAATGCATTTGTAGAGGTGTTTGACAGAAGTCTTGTGCATGTGGGAAGCAGGAAAGAGGATGAGAAACAGGCACCTTTTTCTTGGTGGTATCATGTATGTTTTTGGAAGATTTTATGCACATTCCCTAGAATGATTCCCATAGAACATTACTTGGTGACAGTTCAGGTGCATGAAACCTCTTTGGAATAGTAAGTTTTACTAAGTGTCACGTGACAGTGCAGTAAGGGACACTGATACTTTTCCTGAAATACTATATTTCTCACTAGCATCTAGGCTTTTCCTCATACAGATCTTATTTTTTACATTTAGTAGCTTTTGCACATTAAATAGTCCCTGTGACAGAACTGCATTACTTACCACAATTGGACAGATTGTGGCTAGCTGATCGTAGAGGTATCTTGCTTCAGAAATGCTGCAGGCCTGGAACGTTACCTGTTGAAAGAAGTACAATTGCTACAGTAGTTTTTATAGTCATAGCGCAAGCTCAGTCTTGCTGGAATTTGAGCTTCTACTAGAATCAATAATACCATAGAAAGATCCTAATATCAAAWATTGTAAATATCTTTTTATGATTCTTGGACAAACTTTTGCTCCATCTATCAGCAGCATTTACATCATAAGCCTCCTTCCCCATCGTTTCTGTGTTCATTAAAACATTTCAGACCACAGTACTTCGGCTGTGACGTTAAATATACAAACATTTGCCAGAATGAAAGAAAAGAGTTAACATCTACAATACATACATGGCTTGTTAATGCAACTTCAGGAAGAAYGCCAGGAACCAAATCCCTTAAAACAAGTCAGAAGCTATTGTAGATGCAATGTTTGTTTTACGTGACAGTTAATCCTGTTTTACAAAATTGCCATAATTTCAAGATGTCTTTGTTTGATCCTGCAAAACTGAGAAAAATAAATAGCTTTGTGTCTACTCTAACTTCATTAAAAATAATAAAAATCCAGTTTTGCCTGTATTAGGGGTCAGGACACAAAGATGGAAGTGAAGTATAATGCTAAGAAATTACTATTAATACACTGTGAAATATATAGGTTCTTCTCAAACCTTTACCTAGCACTGAAGCCCTTCTCATCCTCCAACAAAACTAAACCTAAACTAAACCTCCTGAGCTTAGTGAGACACACTTCTTTCTTTCCTTTTTCCAATCTCTAGCCAACATTCCTCAAAACATCAAAAATAAGAAAAAGTGTGAGAGGCAAGAAAAATATTTCTTCTTTGTCTATCCTTCACTTGGCTATCGGAAAACATCTACTTTAAAAATACCCCAACTATAACTCCCTTGCAGAGAAGTTTAATTTTGGATTTCCAGAACTAAGGAGACTGTCTCAGGGTGGGGGTACAATACCACACCCTTCTTCTGACATAGGTATATGCTCCTCTCCTTCCCCTTTATGTTTATCCCAAATCGTATTAAATCTGGGATTTGACTCAGTCACCTTTTAAGCCAAACATCCTGTTAGTGAAAAAGGTATGGCAGTCTTCCCCAGAAGAGTGCTACAAGCCCCACAAGGACTGCAGAAAGCAGCACGCAGSAGCACGATGCTCAGTAGACATACAGACACAGAGCCTTGGAAAGGGCAGGAGTACCCCTTCTGCCTACCCTAGGAGTACCCTAGGTCTGCCTAGCTAACTGCAGAGACAGAGTCTTCCATCCTATCTGCTGCTCTGGCAAGAACTACACTATAATTGCAGACAATCCCAAATAAACTGAGGAGTCATTATTTTGGACCTTGAAAATATCTCAAAAATATATTTCATTAAGTTATAATCTTGGGGCATGGGGGGGGAGGAAGCAGCTTTATGGGAAATCGGCAGAGTATACATGTTTTCTTCTTCAGTTATCAAGGATTAACCATTGCACATAACCACATAAGCAGTGGCTTACAGCATCTACTAGCTTTATTTTCATTTTCTCTTTGACAATAATAAGATTGCTGAATCTGACCACTGATTATGAGGATGGCAAATATTTACATGGTATTCCCTATATAGGAATTTTATATAATTTTAGGCAWGTTCATATGAGAACTGAAAGGTAAGGCTGTATTTCTTTTGTTGGTCTTAATAAGAAAAAGCGATGGTGAGAAATAGGACCTATCAAAATAAATATTGCATAAAAACATGCAGTACTGTATACACCCTGCTGCCTTATCAGATTCTCCCTAGTTTGCCTTTMGTGAAGAGAAATCTCCTGTAGTTGCTCAAGAACATTTTGTTTATTCAGCTTTTTTAGTTTCTTAATCTCAAAGGGAAGTGTTTCAAATGGGGATTATTTTTACCAATGTTGTGAAACAAGAAGAGCTTGGAGAATTGCTTTTAATTCACTAGAGACTTAACACACTAGCCTCTTCTTAGTTCTGCTTCCAAGAGAGCAGTGGCAACAGACAGATGTTATCAGCAATCCAAATACATTGCTACTACCTAAGCCATCAGCCCCTAGCATCAGATTGCTATAACAAAGAAGCCTTTAAAACAAAGATTTTAGAAGAATTAAAGCACTCCCAAAACACAAAACTTAGATTTAAAATYAGGATACTGCAGGATACTAGTAACTCAGGCAAAGAAACAAGAACCATATGAGGAGAGCATGCATTAAAAGGACAAAAACAACATCCTCAAAATGCCTCCCTGCTCACACTAACAGAGAACAGCTACCCACGTGGATGTGGTAGGTTCATGGGGCAAGTACTAMGAAGAAAGCCTCTGAATAGCTTGTTAATAATATCAAAGGATAAGGAATTTTACACAGGAGTTACTGCTGTTTGTAAAGAATATAAAATTACATTGAAGGAAAAAATAGTTTTTTTWAAAAAAAATGACACACAATTTAAGATGKTCCAATTTAAGATGACTTGCTATTACTTGCTTTGAAGCATAGGAAAGGGTTAAACACAAACACACGCACACACACACTCACCCCACTCCAAACAAAACCACCAGACTCTTATGAGACAGTTCAGCTCCCATTTCCACAATGCCCTTCAGTTACAGACTGAAGCAAGATARCAGTGATCTTCTGTCCTGATCTTTCACTCTTGAAAGACATTGGAGTGCAAGGRGAGGGTGCTTGGCCAAATGAATGGGACTTGACCAGTTCAGTGATCAAGTAAACTCTTTTGGCAAGGCATGAAAGCATATTACAAAGCTAGTAGAAGAGAAAGAGTGCAAACAAACTGGGATTTTAAGAATACATTATCATATGCAAGATAAAGTTGGCTGTTTTTTCTCCTTTTCTCTGCTTTGAAAATTCATCATCAACTAAATTAAGCTAGAGAGATTAGAGAAAAGGCAAGTCTTAAAAGGGCACAGTTTAAGGCAGACAACATTCTGTTACACCTTGAAAGCAGATGCATTTTTACCTGAAGACAGCAGTTTCCCATTCCAAAACCCATAGCATCCATATATATGTAGTCGGGTTTAGCTGCTCTTGCTGCTTCTCCATCATCATTAGGAAAGGTTTCTATAAATGGTGATGGCGTGTTCTTGTCTTTAAATACTGTGTGGAAAACACAAGTATTCAGTAACCAGGGTATCAGATTGAACAATTATTTTGAAAAAAGGAAAAAAAAAAACAACTTACTTGGTACATTTATCACAACCTTCTCTCCTCTTCGGTGCCGAATATTTCTAGTCAGTGTACTAAAACAAAAAGAGTTTGCTGAAACATATTTTCACATTTAGTTTCTCAGTAATTTTCAGGATTTCAGGATGTCAACTCATCTCATTAATTTTCAACATTTTCCTTCAGGACCCTTCACTCCTTAGTTTACAATAGACTATAACAAATACAACATTGAATTTTTGTTCAGTAAAGTCAGTCCTATTTTGAGTGACTTCACTGTACTATGCTGGTAGAACTCCTAGAACTAAAAGGCTGTAGACTCGGAGAAAGCTGCAAGTGAAAAAGCATGCTTAGTTTTCAAAATAGAATAATTTTTGGCTCTCTTAAATCTTATTTTATAACCGAAAAATCTTCAAGAACTACACATGTAGTGTGATATCATGCCCCATTCCAGGGTAACTACAATAAGCTTAATACTGTGCTATTTCCAGGATAAAATCTATTGTGACATCCCTAAATGAAAGCTGTTTTAGCTCTGGTAAAAGTGCTTAACTATGGGGTTTCAAACTGAAATCAATTTTGCAATAGCAAAACCAATAGCACTAGCCTCATAATGGCATGGTCTCCTACATTAAGTAAACTGTTAAGTTTAAGTAACATTAAGTCACTTTGACATGTCATCACAGACCTCTCCATGTCCTCAGGATATGTACAGCAAATAGCCATGTAAATCTCTTATTAATCTCTTATTATATGCATATCTGCCACTCCCTAGATATTTATACAAATAAAAATATTCAGTTTCTCCTTCCCACTCCCCAAATACTCTTACCTAAATCTAGGATGTTTATTGATGGCTTCATCTGGAAAAAATAAGGACTTTGAAGCTCCTCCTTCTACTGGTGTTGGCTCACATTCTGGCACTGTAAATCCAGGACACCCTAACCTGTATCACACAATTATGTGAGTCCAAGTCAYAAAGCCAACAGATTGTGATTTTAAAGCTAACAGATAAATCTGATTAGAATTCTAGTAGATAAAAGGATAAAAAGTTTTTTTAAAGGCTTGTTTACTGATAATTTACTGATTATCTCCGAGGTGCTTTTCAACACACTTATTTAAGTATCTGGAATTGCCAGAAAGCAGCCTTAAGACAGTTGCCATTGAACAGTCAGTGCTTGCTAATAACTATGGTGGTTAGAAGAGAGCTTTTTGGCCGTTTTGTTTGTTTGTTTGTTTTAAAAAAATCCATCCACCAGTGGATGCTAAACATTGACCTTTTAAGAGCCTGAAGCAGGGAACTTGAGTATTGTGCACAGGATGCACACACACATTAGTACACTAGCACTTGTGTTAATACTGACATGCAGCACCATTCTGTGCCTTAAATTGTTTCTCTAGAGTGTACTGGTTAACATCGATTCCTGAAGTAATTCACTAGTTCCACTCCTAGCAATCTACCTCTGTTAAAAAGACATATCTAATCTGCTCCACAAGAATTAAGTCACTTCAAGTGTTACACATGTCCAAGTGTCACGATAGTTTGCGATTTTGTAACTTTGGAAAAAACAAACAAACAAACAAACTTTTCCTCACTTATTAAATTTGTCCCACTTACAGGAAAGTTTCAACTAGTGGACACAAAATGCAGAGAGGTGTGCAAGTAAACCAAAATAAAACTCTTCCCTTTGGAAGCTCTGTTGCAAGTTCAAGTCACTGGAAACCACATTAAGTAGGTTTGCAGCCCAACTGAGACAAAGGAGTATTAGAGAAAATGGAAATAAAGTTGCAAAAGACAAATTTCTCCATCCTACACAGTATATAGGACAAAGACTGCACTCTCTAGAGAGGCCACAATATTTTTTTCTTTTTTTTAAAGTTAGCTAATAGATACAAACAAGTCACTTGAGACACCAGGACACACAATCTCATTTCTGAAAATACTAAACATATTTCACTATTAATTTCCTCTTTCTGACTTAAATAGCAATGTTGTCTTCTTAGTTAGAAATGTTGTCCCACTAGCTTTATTGCTTACATAATAAGCCACAAATATGCTGTTTAACTATGCAAAGTTCACTACTGCAGTTTTTAAGAAAACATTGTTTGCTGGTTCTGTGACAAGGATTCACAACTTTAAGAATTAGAGATACCCATTTAACTTCCAAGTAGGATAATGATTTGCCATGACATCTTAGGTAAATCCTACGCGTTTGGCACTTCAGCCAGCAAAAAAAAAAAACAAGCACATCAGTGCTTACTGTATTTTTAATATTCAGGCATTCTGGAGGTCATTTATTTTACATTAAATTTAGTTATTTTAATTCGAATAAGCCCACTCTTCATCAGCGCTCTATCAAGTTTTTGTTGTTGTTGCTCTTTTAAATGGATGTATTTTTTTTTTAATCTATAGGTCACTATAGAGATGACTTAACAACTAAAAAAAATCCTCCAAAATGTAATTTAGCAAGGTTTCAGTCAAACCAACAGAAACTTGAAAGTCAAGATGAATGGTAAAAGGCTATTTAATTTCTCATTCCTGCCTAGGGAGGAAGAAGCCATACTTAGGMTGATTCTTAAGTCATAAAAAAGCTTGTACATTTTATTATTTATCAACTTTCACTGTACCAAGTCCCATGCATCGCCTTCTACAACCATGTAAAAGGCATTTACCTGTATCTGTAACATGGTAACAACCCTCCTCCTTATTCATTAAGTACAAGTCTGAGTCTGAAATTATGTATACAAAATTTATTAACATACAACCATTTTGTAAAGTTGCGGAGCAAAAAAAAACAACACAGTTTTGTAATATATTTAGAGCTTATTATATTGCTTTATGTAAGCTCTTATTAGGATAGAGAACTGGTACAGTTCACATGAGGAAAGAACACACTGTCAGTGTTCTTAAAGAAGTATTCACAGGGCATAACTCAGGCATTTTGGTTCAAGAGCATGAATTTCACTCTTAAAATTCATTTCACATTTTGTATCATATTTGCTGTGAGCAAGAATTTAGAGCCGTTGCATTCTGTACTATACCAGAAACCAGCCAACGACACCAACTGAACTGAAACAGCTTCTGTTTCCACTGTGGAACAGTTTCTTATTATTTTAAGCATAACTATCCTCATTCATTTGACTGGTCAAGTTAGTAACAATGAACATACTAAATTCCTGCTTAGAATTATGTTTGAAAGGAAGGCCACAGGGTATAGTTTCTCCCAGGCAATGAAATATATGCTCAATTTCATCATTTCTTCAAGAGTCTTTTTACAACAACAACAAGAGGAAAATGATCTTTTGTCAGGATGCTACAAGCTTAGCAAAGGCGCCCCTTTCTAGATTCAATAAATACAGGATTACAGAGGTGGGAGGTTTTCATTTTGTAAAGATAATCACAGTCCCTTTCTACTGCGTGCTCAGAGTCACCAAGAGAAGTATGTGTGAACTTTAGGGAATAACTAGTGTTAAAAATTAGATCAGGTTAGTCACATTTTACAAAGCTGCTATTTATAAAAATCAAAACCTAGAAAATAGATAAAGACTTTTTATATATGACTTGCCATGTCAATTCATGATTATGGTCTACTCTACGATATTTTATTTTCGATATTTAAGACATTTAATACAAAACCATAATAGATTAAAAGTAACCTACAGAAGTGAAAGATACCAATCCGTTTCTCTCTCATCAGGACAAAAATATTTAGAAAACAAGAAATTTAAGTTAAATTAACTGAATTGTATTTTGCTCAGTTTCACTGTACAGTATAACTATACAGTATTAAGAAGAGAAGTGTAAATATTCACCACTACAGAGCTTTACGTATCTCAAGCAAACAACAATCTAACCTTGGAAATGATGTCACAGTGCAAACAGCCTCATTTTCTTTAAGTACAGAAGCAGCTTCTTGCCTTCTTTTCCTCATGTTGTCCTGCACGGTATTAAATTCAGACATGGTTCCCCCATACGGCTGTCCAGGTGTCCCTTCAATCATATAGCTTCCATATTCTGGTCGCCAGAGTGTTGGGTGACTTAAATAAAAGAATAGTTTAAGTATTTATACAACATCAAAAGAGATGATTTATTAGCATGAATCTCAGAAAACTACGCAACATGCTATTTATTACATCTATTAATATTAACGATAAAATGTTAATATAATTAACATTATAATGTTAATATAATTAATGTTATACAGTTATATCAATTATATATTATATTAGTTATTGTTAATGATTATTTTGCAGAATTAGACCTTCTAATGGAAGCCCAATGGGAAACAGCTAAAAGAAACTAAGGCACAGTTCTGCACTTGAAGTGCTGTTGTATAGGGCAAAAAAAMCAGAATTTGGCCTTGTCAAATTGTAATCTTTACTATCTGACTCAAGCTTTGTTCTGGGGGGTTTTAGCTGTCACTTTTTAGCTGTTTCCACAGTACACGGCAAGATAAAAACTACACTTTAATTTTCTTTCTACCTTCCTGTGAAAACTTGGTCATACTTCAAATAAATTTATAAATTTAACAAACAAAATGAAATGTGAGTGYATGTGTTTACCCAAGGAAAGTAAAACTTTCCCATCCCCTTGACAAGCCACCTCATCCCAATGGAGCATGTTCTACCCAAAGGCACAGCAGAATTTTCCACTACCAGTCCTCTTTCTACCAGCAGTAATTTCAAGCACGAAGTCTAAGAGCAAGGCAATCCTTTCTCCAATCCTTCAGTACTCTCCCTTTCTGACATTCAGTGAGAAAAGCAAGAAAGCCTTACAGGAGGGCAGAGGGTTAGGATACATAGAAAGAAGATGACAGGCCCAGGGCACAAAGGCCTATCGTCACTAGGAAAAAGTTTCTCTAACTTCTTGTAATCTGTGATCTGCTTTTGGCTCTTTCCAACCAAAACACTCCACTACCTCTGGTCTTGTTCCTTTGCCTTGGAAAAAATAGATCTGCTGCCATAAATTAAAAGTCAATACACTGTTATCTGGAACTAGTGATACAATCTAATTATTTTCTAGAACCATTTTGTTTGAGATGCCCTATGTCAGACATAAAGAATAAGTGTGGAGGGATCTCCTGCACTAAGTTTTGTCTGCCGACAGCTAAAAAAGCCTATTTGACCATCTTTTTTGTTCTCCAGAAGACAGTAGCAAGAGCACAGAAAATGCAAAAGAAATCATCTCTCTAATCTTAATTTCCATTTTCTTGCTCTGGAGAAAATGAGGGTGAAGGTTCAAAAGATGGCCACAACAGGYTCACATCTCACGATTAGAATCRTAAAACCATAGAATCAGTAAGGTTGGAAGGGACCTCTGGAGATCATCTAGTCCAATCCCCCTGCTCAAGTAGGGTCACCTAGAGCATGTTGCACAAGGTTGCAGCAACAAGGACCCCTCCCCCCTTGCWGAAGCCTGGGCTTGAACCAGGGACCTTTAGATCTTCAGTMTAATGTTCTCCCAGCTGAGCTACTTCAGCCCCAGTTAGATGGACACTACCACTGCTTGTGATGACACAAACATCAAAACAGAGGGAAAAAAACATGAACATCTAAGCTTCTGCAAGTTCATCATTACATCCTTATTTTTTTTTCCCAAGGCGCAACACAAAAGGTATGCGGACCACCTGGACCACCTGCAGGTGTGCTTATAACCTTTCACTTCCCTGTGCCCTAATTTTTCTGAAAATATTGCTATCTGGCCTACAACTTTACTGAGCACAGATTAAAAGCTCTGAAAGCAAAGTTAGTTCTACAAAATTCCATACATTGTCATAACAGGAAAAAAAAAAGGGAAAGAGCTACTCACTTGGGGTTTACCTTTTCCCCCTTGTCTTGCAGTGTTTGAAGAACTTCTTCACCACTTAGCACCAAGCGTACCTTCTTATTCTCATGGTCAAATTTCACTAACATATATTCCACCTTTTGTAAATAAAAAACAAAACAAACAGTTAAAGAGAGAGTATTTTGTTCACGCACACACTCACACAATCTTAAGCATTAAGTAGAAAGGGATGCCAGATGTCAGGCCGAACTTTTTCATCTCTATAGGAGCTTAAAAGCAGTTACTAACTGAATATAGTAACTACAGCAGAACATAGCATAATTTGGTGCTAYTGCTAATGCTTATTTCATTTCAAATAAATAGTTGAAATTTATTGAAGACAGCTTTGAAAATTTTTCCCTCCATTTCTGACTACGGATATTCCACAGAAAGACTCCTGAATTTTTATTTGCTTCTATGTTAGTTTATTTTTCATACACAAAAATAATTGAAACCCCATGCAGACTATTAATCACAAGTTTCTCTCTGATATGTCTGGAGTTAAAGTATCTCAGCTCAAAAAAAAAAAAAATCTACAAACAAGACATCATATCAAGATCAAACATCAAACAAAAAATTATATCAATCACTTGAAGAAGCTATTAAGACAGATATGACAGATCATCATTTACACCACAGAAGTCCATGGCTGTAGGAAACAGTGGCAYTCCTGCTGTTAATGCTCTCCAGCTCTTGATATAGCACAGGGGTTTCCAATTCATTCTTGACTCAGTTTTACTTCCATGGCCTTTTCCCACCTTCCTGCTCCCTACCCCACCTCATCTCGCCCTCATAACCTCTGGTTTATTGTGTGTCCCTTCCCCAAGCTGCTACTGCTACCTTCCCCTTGTCCAACACCAGTGGAGAATGCAGTTCAGCAGCAATTAATGAAAGTGATGCCAATAACATATTACCGAGCTGAAGAAAAATGTTTCCCTAACAGACATCACCTGAAAATAGCCAAACCTGGAACATCCTCATTTCAAACTTTCTGATCTCGATTAGAAACCTGAAATTACTACCCGAAAACCTATTTGGCAGTAGGCATGTTATGCTGTTTTAGGAGCTCTGAAAGACAAATCAGCTTCAAAGTATGATGTTTTGCATGCCAAGTAAAAGCCGAAATCATGYACAGAAATGCCACGCAGAGGTAATGGCTTTGTAAACTCCAAGCTGAACCAACTGAGATGCACAGTTCCTGTGGTTGGAGGCTTTCAAATCATGGACTCCTGCCTCTGAGGCTTTCGCAACTAGTGTAATGCAAGCATCAGGTTGTAGTTATAAATTCCAAAGCAGAGTCTTTACATCACACTATTCAGTTTCGTTTTGTGACATGGTCTAGACCTGGCTACATAAAAAACATCCACACCTAATTATTGATATCTACTATTTTGGTGTCAGGAGTTTAGATTTATGCAAGATGATGATTTTAAAGTTACAATGCATTAACTCTTAACAACTCTTTTTGTACAGAAATCAGATGTGCATTGTTTTCTAAAACACAGGAGACTTATGCAGCATTTTCCAACAAGCTGTAGACAGAACTGTGCGCTGCTCATTCTTTGATCAAGCCAGCGTTCAAGGAAGAGTTACTGCTAGCTACGGTGACAATGGATACAATCGTCCTCYGGGATTTGCGATTAAATCTAAATCCAGGAATGTTTGTAATGCTACAGAATTTGATTAGACAGAAATACTTGAGGGACTCACTAAGCAATTATACATGCTTAGAATGTTTGTTTTTTTTTAAATCAAGTCTTAATCCCCTAATGAAGAGTAATGATGTTATTCCAGTTTCTGTGAAAGACAGCATTTCATGTGGTTTATTAATAAGYGATTTGAGATAACTAGACACAACAGTCAATCAGCATGCACTCAAGCATGATTTAGTTATTATCTARTACCAGTCACTCTCAAGCAACACTTGACTCAGGTGTGGCAATAAAAAGGCACCTCTTTCCCACACCCAGGCTACCCTGCTACAAGCAGCACCTCCTCCTCCTCTGGCAAAACTGCAGCTAACACATCCTCACTTGATCCCACTCTAATCTAGCCAAGGTATGTTAAGCACACAGTTCTCCAAGTTGCAGAAGAAAGATAAGCGACTGGGTATCAAATCTACTGTACTCCAAGCCTCCCTCCACGCTGCCCTTACAACACCTTCATGGATCTGCAGCAGAAGGAAGAGCAAAAGAATTTCAACTGCATCCATTGACTCTACAGATGAACATTTGTCCAGTGTGGCATAAATGTGTTATATTACTGAGATTAGCCTACTACCTTAAAAAACCCTCCAAATATAACTACAATACGCTAGTAGCGCAAACACTGTATTTCTCAAACTATACCACACACAGTTTAAGTTTCATAAAAGAAAAATATGCCAAAAGCATAAAGAAACACTTAGCCAAGGAGGTAAAAACAAGGAAATCAAAATATTTCATTATTTGAATGCACTAGTGAATGCATTCCACTTATACATTCAGCTCTAGAAACAACTACTACTCTTGCCTCAGGAAACAYTGACTAATTCTTGAAAGTTGTCTTAACACATAGAAGAGCTGTTATTAATTTTAATGAAAAAAGGAAAAAAAAAAAATCTTCAGCCAACAATTCCAAGTAACCCACAGAATATCTTGCCAACAGAGGGGCTGACTGAATAGGCATCCTTAAAGAATTTAATTTAAGCTCTTCAAAAGATTTAGCCTACAGCTAGAAAGAGAGAAGTTCACACATTTTTACATTAACTGCAGGTCTCCATTCACAGACTTCTCACATRCTTGCTTTTCAGCCACAATAAAGGTTGGAGAATTGCAGCCAAGCTGTAAGTATCAACATGCCTGGGAGAACTTCAGGAGCCTGAGAGCCAAACATATGGGGTTTCACCCAACATTTATAATTCATCGTTTTCCTGAACTCCTTTACAGTTCACTTTTCTCCTTAATTTTAACTAGTCTGCCTAGCAAGCAGCAAAATACAGTTCAGGTCAAATTACAGATGAAGAAGGCTGACAAGAAGCGCTGCTAAGTGTCTGCCAGAAAAGCACACCCTACCATTTTAAGGCAGGCAATCGCTTTGGACCTGGGTGTCCAGTGGGCATTCTGACCCTGAAAAAAAATCATTTTGCTCTCACTTCTCACTCATCTCTTTCTCCACCTGCCACGCACTGCGACACTGGTGAGGGTAAAAGGCYGCCTCCGTTGCCTTGTGGCATCTCTCTCCAAAGAGGAGAGTGCACCATCTTTTGCCCAACCGATCTCTCCGGTCAGCACATGCTTGCCCAGCAGCTTGCAAAAATGCTGAAAGCACCTCACCAGAAGGAACAACAGCTTTGCCAGAAAAATTGCTAAATGAAAGCTGTAAATCCACACACACAAAAATAAGCCYAGAACTATCTTCAAAGTTAAATGCATTCAGAAGATTAATCACTTACAAAAAAAAAAGTGAGTATCGTAAATTTACTCTTGAGCCAATACAAAGAATAACTATTCTTTATAGGAATACTAGTTAGAATAACTATTAAAACAATATTTTATTTCTCGTCTTCCTTCCTTTGAACCACTGACCTGCACTATACTGCAACTTCATAACGCTTCCAGGTGRTTTTTACTCAACTGCTGTATCTTCTAGGAAAGAGACGTTATACAATAGCTTTTTGGCAGAACACTACCTAGAATGGTAGTATTTCATTTTGCAGGATTATTTTGCACAGCTGCCTAGAGACAAAACTTAAGGCTTCTGAAAATTCTTTAATGTCAAATCTCTAAGTCCAACTGTACACCAGACCTTGAATTACCCTCAACTGGGGAGGAGCCAAACCACTCTTCACATATTAGGCCAAATAGTTGTACTGAACTTGCCCAGCAACAACGAGAAAGACAAGCGTCTTCTGGAAAACGGTACGCATGTTTAAAATGACATTGAGCTCTAGAGTTCATGCAGTTTTATTTGACCATAATTACATGTATTCTTTCTGCATAACACACTACTTAAAGCTGAAGTATCAGTCAAGCAACTCTTCAGCAGCAATTCTAAAAAGCAAGAAGAAATTAAGTTAAGGCAATACACGTGTCCAGCACAGGATCTCTGTCCAAATACTTGCCTTTTGACACCTAGCACACATTCAATTAAAATCATTATGCTAAATACACTTGGAACAAAACACATGTTGTATTTGACTGCAAAACCCTGGCTCCAGCACTTTAGACAAACGCTTTTAAAATACTCAATATTTGCCGTGAGGTATTTGTTTTAGCAACATGTTCTGTATATAAAAATCAAAGTAAACAGTCTTACATTTTGGTAAATCCAGAAATATGGTGCAGAGGRGGCCAAGATTATATAGCAGAGAAAAATAATTTAAGAGGAATTACCTGAAAATAAGCTATTTTTGAGAGAAGAGCATGCACACTGGTATACTCTTTACCTTTTTCACCCTCCTACAAAAGATACTGCAGAGACTGTTCTCTGCATTCATCTTTTGCCACACTCTTAAGACTTCTACCCAAGACTGAAAAACCTGACCTTAAATGATTCAYGGATCACTGCTGATTCCAGAAGAAAAAAAAAATCTTATTAATGTTTCTTTTRTATAACTCTAGCTACTAATGTTTTCACAGTGCAAATATTGCTGGAAGTATACAGAATAATAGTTTGAGTCACCTTAATGTCAGATCATTAGGGGTCTCTTTACATGTACTTTCYGTTTGATCTGGAGATTTAAGAAAGATTGAAAATTTTTACTGAGCACCAAACAAGATCACACAGCTTTTGTTTATTATTACCAAAAGTCAACACAACACTTGATRCAAATCTTTTCATATAGCATGTCTCACATATTTACATAACCACTAGAAAATAAAATCTAGGTAAACTTTCTCAATAGCCTCAAAAAAGGATTTCATTAGCTATTACGCTCTGCTACAGAAAAAAAAAAGGAAAGAAAGTCTTTCCTCATTTTTTGGTCATCCAGCGTATCATTAAAACGCCACATATCACAAAACTGATGTTTTAGAGAATAATAAAGTCTCAATAATCTGATTGCTTATTAAAGAGTCTCTATTGCAAGCCTTCAGCAGTAACACGAAAAAAGCCGATTTTTTTTGCACGTACATGTACTTCTGATACACGCAAAACATAATGCTCAGAGGTTTCTAACGCAGTTATCTTCTCACCATTGCTGTGGTGAAACCGAGTCACAGTCCATAACATACCTTTAATGACAGGTTTAATAGCTCCCAAAGGAGGGTCTAGTCCTTGGGGGAGTCAAGTGTAGACGGAAAACAACTCTGGAAACACAGTACAAGCCAGCTTCTCCGTGTCTCTTCAGCAAGCACCCAAATCCCTTACTGGCACCAGGCAGAGCACGTCCACACTCGCAATATTATGACAGATATTTTCTGTCATAGAAAGAATTAAAAAAGAAAGATCTACAAATAGCAAAATCAAGAATCAAATGTTTTTCTCAAAAAGCTTAATTTTTTGATCAAACACATTTAAAGTAGCTAATTCAATAAAGTATTTATATTCTCTAGCTCTCTATAAAATTGACCTACAGAAATTATGTTCTAAAAACAAAAGAACACAACCGTCAACATGATATAAAACATTAGTAAGTAAAAAAGTGAAAAACTTCCATGCCCTATTAAAAAGCATTGTAGACAAAGAAAATTAAGGGGATATCGTGGCTCTCAGCTAACGAAACCAGCCCTGGCTAAGTGTTCCTGCCTGTTCCCCCTCCCCTTTGCATACATCAAGGCTGCAGATTTTGTTCTTTTGCATGTGATACAGCATGACTAAAGGATGTCCTGTGCAGCATATACCACAAACCAGGAAGCAGGGTTACTAAAAACTCAATCTAAAGATTATAACCATTTGCATGCTTCTAAAGAACAAGATGTAGCACATTAAAGAACAAAGGATCTCYTCTTTGACCATTGCACTGTGTAACATCAGAGGTAATACTATATATGTATATAAAAAGATTAGGATAATGTTAGACTTCTGCAGAGAAGCACAGATTTAAGACATTCACTTACGAACTGTTAGATTAAAAAAAAAACTAAAACAAAACTTATTCAACTGTGCAACAAGATGCTGCAAGCTTCTAATTAGCCTCTTGCATCAGAAAGTCAGAGAAAGCTTTCCTGTTCTCATTCTTCCTACTCAACCTTTTAAACACGGTTAACTGAAATAACGTATCTGCACAGCAAGGAGAAGAGGAAATCCTGTGGCAAAAGAGGAATTATATTGGAGTAATAAATTTAAAAAAAACAGAATGTTACAGTAATTAATTTAATCTCCACAAAAGGCAAGAAGTTCACTGTGAACAGAGTTATTTCTCCACCAAATATCTGAACTACATAATTAATGCTCCTCTCATTAAGACCTGATACTGTAGAGGAGGAAATCAATATATATCATGGGTAGGTCCCTATTTGTGACAAATTGTAGCTTATTTAACCCCTCCCCCCCCCMMAAAAAAAACCCCACAATGTGTGAATTACAAAAATACTTTCCAAAAACCATGTCACTATAAACTACCTGCTGTAATACCCAGTCTAGTTCTGCCAAGTACCAGTAGCATTAGACTAATGCATTTTATAAATGAAATTCCAGATCAACTGACAGCAGTTTAAATAAGAGGAGTAAAAGCTTCCTAAAGCAGAAACATAACGTGAGTGGAAACAGGCACAGGAAAAGAAGTAAAGCAGAAGACCCACAGGAGGAAGAGGTAACAATCTTTATCCCAGACTGACA
>NW_028187133.1:3327598-3335166 GCF_003343005.1 Rhea americana | reverse complement strand
AAACACAGAAGGAAATGCGAATCTTTCAAAATCTTTCTTGCCTATTCCTGGTTCTCTGTGTTAGACTTCTCACAGTTGTGTCCTCTTTCCAAGTCTCAGCTTTTGTGTTTTATTCAGCATAACGTGCCAAGTCTTACGGCTATTACGTATCTTTTCAGATTTTCTTCCCTCTGTTTGTTTGTTCCCCTCTTCCACAGTCTGGGCAGTTTAATGCTCAGGAGGTAATCCAGACTAAACCATTGCCGCATTATCAGGCAAAAAGAAACTTAATAGAAACACATGCCTAGAAATCAGAAATTTACACAAATACAACCACTGGATCTGTTTTCTGTTTTCAGTGGTATTTATAGAGCATTACAGATATGCACTATGTTTCAATCAAAAAACCCCAAACAGGGTAGGTCTACATTATATTTTCAATAGGATTACAAAGACCACAGTGAGCTCAGCACTGCCATGTTACRAATGCTTCCAGTAGTAGCACTTACTTACTCAAAGGCAGGTCAGTATTTCTGCACAACAGTCTAAGAATATCTTATGACCTGGCCACAGAAGAACTGAGGAAGGAAGTTAGAGCAAAATAATCAAGTCACTGGGGAGGTTAACACATCACACACGTTTTGAGAGTTAGAGGCTTCAGATGTAATTTAGCTTAGGCTTTGCCTTAGAACTAATAAGGGGATTAAGAAGCRGGGTGGAAAAAGCAGTTTTGTGACTGTCAGCCAAAGCATCCAGAGAAGACACAGCAATAAACATGAGAACTCTTCAAGGGCAGCTGCCTTGTTCAAATCAAGATTTGAAGAGTTTTATTTGCATGCACCAGTGAGTTCATTTAGAGATCCCTGCATCTCGAGCAGTGTCAGCTGATGGACATCATACCTTCARATCCTATCCCTGAATGCAGCTCCACAAGTTCGAAGGAAGCACTGTATCTATTTGTAAACAAATAATGTCATTGTCCCTCTCTGCCTCCAAGCTCTATTTGACTGAATAGAGAGCATGAACACGCAGACACGTGACAAATAACCAAATCACTCACGAGTGCTGCTTTTCCTCATGTGGCAAGCAGGCGAATACATCGATTAAGACAGCTACCATTCAAATGCATTCACACATGCTGCATTTGGCAGRGAGCCATTATGAGGAATTTCTGCATGAAAGAAATTCAAAAATACATTCTGTTTGGGGAATTTTAGGGGGGCACACACTAAAAATGACTATTTTAAAGTAATGAGAGCACAAATGTTGAAAATGTACACTTTTGTAAGATTTGAAACTACTTTAGTGTTTTTATWAGCGTGACATTCTAATGAAAAGCTGAAACGAAAAAAAAACCCACACCACACAACTTCTGCACATCAGTCTATTGCAGCAGCCTGTGCAAACTGAGACTGTCAGTAAGATCATTCCTCTTCACATTGAGGAGGAATAAATCCCAAACTCTAAAGAGTACAAGTGCTAATACTAACTAGCCACCTCTCAAAATAATTTCTAAAGATCATAATATTAATGAATAACTAGTAATTTGGCTGAAATTTTTAAAAGATTTATCATTGCCAGCTAGGAAAATACAACTACTTACTTGGTTTCCAGTTTATTTACAACATATACAATTAAAAGCTATTAAAAAAGTTTCAGCTGAAGGTTAATGAAACTGCAGATGAGCCACTCTGAAGGTACCAGTCTACATGGTTTGGATAGAAGGGCATATATGCTGCAGCATGAGAAGTTTAAAAAACACTTTGATTAAAAAAAAAAAAAGGAAAAGAAAAAAAAAGAAAACCCCCTACACACTAAAATGTTTTTTCTTGTCATCCGTATGTCTGTCTGAGCTTCAAAGACCTCAAAGGGTATTCTATGCCAGGGTACCTCTGGACTTTGCAAAGAAGTGATTTTAAAAGGACATTTGCTACTTTTCCTTTTCACTAGCTTACCCAAATTCCTTGTAAAATGAGAAAAAATGAACACTTATCCTGTTACATGATGTCCTCTGAACCTAGTGCTTCTTTTATCACAAAAGMTGACTCTTTTATCATTTCTACTTAAATGTTTCCTTGCATTCACTTTTTTGCCTCTGAGTACCTTTCTTATATTTTAGAGAAGAGACAACCAAAACTTGATCTTATAGATGGGAGCTGTACCTACTTTATACAGCAGGTCAGCTAGACTCATCATTGTTAAGAATTACTCTAGACTTTGTTTCCAGTTTTACATGAGTAACACACATCAAACACGAGCATCTTAACTTCACATCTGAACTCAAATCGATTTCCTTAAGTTGTAGCAACTATTCACCAATCTAAAATTCTATAGACATTAATGCATGTTTCACTGATGATACCAGTTTCACAATGTTGCTGCCCTGAAAAAAATAACTCATATATATATATATATATATATATATATGTGTGTGTGTGTGTGTGTGTGTGTGTGTGTATATATATGTATATATATGTATATGTACACACACATACCATACAGGATGTAAACACCAGTAAAACATGAGTACTGTAGCTTGTCCCTGGAAAGAACCATTCAAAAGGAGAAAGTGATTTTCACAGCCCATCCTTTCATTAGGGAAAAGAAGAAATCATTAGGGAAAAGAAGAAAAAGCTTTGGAGTGAATCAACACATAGGACTTTCTGGTAAGAAACCCACAGCCTCTCTTCTTGCAGCATCCAAGAAGAGCCGCTTTGTTTTTGCATTAGGAACGGCTGAGCAGGAAACACTCATTTAAACTCATCATAACCCAGCTATTTTATTCCTCTGACTTGTAAACAGTGCAGTGGCGCATTTTTCACACTGCCTCATACAATTAGTTGTCAAATCTATTTTGAAGACATCCAAATTTCACTTTGAGTCCTCACGAAGAAAAAGACTCTTTAAAAGCTAGCATTGTATTCTATGCCACAGCACTGACGGTGGCAAGACTTGTATGCAACAAAAGGATCATTATGTCCAATTTCTCTAAGCAAGGTTGGGTAAATCAGACTGAAAGTATATGTGGATGAAACAGCAAATAAAATCACCATGTTTTGTCCATTTTTGCTTTCTACATCCTTTCTTCTGAACGGAACTCTCTCCAATATTCCTTTCTCATCATTTTCATAGGCAGAAGCAGCTTCTCCTTGTTCTTTATTTTTTATCCCTTTCAATTTTTCCATTTCCAGCTTGTCTTGTTTATATCATTCTTCACAGTCCAGATGGGCATTCAGCCCAGAGAACAACTAACCTGTCCCATTTAACAGCAAAATAGACTGCAGGAAAACTTAAAAACATCCTCATGCACACACACACACGTAGTGTCACTTTGTACACTCATATGCACACAGAGCACAAAGTCATGGAGCAAAGCGTAGGCAAGAGCCAGCCATTCTACTCTTCTGATACGTGTGTCCACGTTAAGCTGCAAAGTGAAATTTAAGCAATGTCAGTCAGCTAGAAGAATGCAATCAGCAGACAAGAAGCTCTGAACAGCACAGGAGACTGGTAATACATTAGCACACAAGAGAGCTTTCCAGGAGAAAAAGGGGGAAGCAGCAGAATATCCTTTGCTTTACTGTCATAAACTCTTAAAAACTGCTACTGCTAACATATGAACATCTGCCAACCTGCACAAACTACCTGTTTGCTTTCTATGCCTCCTACCATCTTTGCTACAACTCTAAGCAACAGAACTGAAAAGGTGCATATTTTTGTATCTGCTGCACAAGCACAAATTCCATGACTTCTACTCTGAWATAAAACACAAAGAATAAAAACACACAACGTTAGATGGGGGAGAATGAAAATACAAGGAAAACATGAGACAATAGTGGTGAACATGACAAATAGGGGTCTCCCTGCAATATCTAATGGTTGGACAAATTTTGGGGGTAGGAAGGTGAAGATAACAAGAGCTTTGTTGAGGGAGAATGAGATACTTCTGTGAATGTTTCCTGTTTTCCACCCGCAGGAGAAGCCTAGCATAAACAGAGAGGCTGACTGACAGTTTGAAAATAAATGAGGCAGAAGGATGATTAAGAGGTAAAGGACTTTTACCTGTAAAAGCAGGTACATAGAGTCCTTTAGGAAGAGTTTTCTAGATAAGTCTTATTCTCCCTTACATTCAAACCTGTGGGCCTTCTTTTTGCTGCAAGGCCTTGATGGTTGGGTGTGAGAAGTTTACGGAAAGCAAAGAGCCAAAAAGAACTGCCCTGAAAAAAAAGACAACAGCAATTTATCTCCTCGAGTTCTCCWAATCCTGAAAACAAGATAGCTTACTTCCTCAAGAGGTAGCAGAAACAACATTTTGCCTTTTCCAGCTCTTTGGTCAGGGGAAGACGGGAGCCGTAGGGAATACTACCACCCTSTTAACGCAGGTTGTGATGATGGCTAGCTTCTTTCAAAACAAGTGCCACCACACTGCTCTGAATGTTAACACTTACGCCTTAACATTTTGGTCTGATGTGCAGTGACTGAAAGCATATAACTGTTCCCCTCAATTTCACTCGGAGTCAAGGGGACTGGGATCCATAATAGGTTACAAGCATCCTAAAGGACCGCCATAGCTATTGTAATGAGTCTTACAACACACAATATATACGTTGTACAATACATATAGTGGAGTCCTGTTGAAACAAGGGGGRAAAAAAAAGCAATGAGTGTTTTTATACTCACAWACTCTGCTGCTTTTTCACACTGGAATTATCTAGATGGGAATAACATTTAAAATACATTTGTCTGCACAAAAGGATAAACTCACTATGTGCTAAGCAAGTAGATTTTTATTCATAGGCATCCCTTAAAAAATTAAGTACAAAACTATCTTTCACCCACTTGGTCTGAGAAACACCTTGTGAATACAATGTGTTCATTGTGAATTCATTTATTCTGATTTCATCACTAACATTCATATGAGGGCTGTCGTCTCCATTCTTGATTTCTATCCTCAAGAGCTTTTAAGACTATAAAACATCTCTCAGGCTAGGACTTCCTATATGAAGGCCAAAGTGCACAAAGGGCTTTTTTGGAAGGCTGTACAGCTAATTGATTTATCTAAGCTGCATACAAATGTGGCATCCCTTTCTAGTAACTAGGTATTTGAAAGGAGAAATCAAAGACAAATATTGCTTTTCCCCACTYGTCTATTGGCAGCATAGTCAAAATAAGGTATGGAGACAGGTATGTTTTCTGTTGTACAACAAAAGCAGACTGGCAACAAGTATCTGGTACATTAATACACTCTTAAGTGCTGTGTTATGTAAGAAATTGCATAATACAGAATAAAGACAAGTTGCCACACCTGAGGTTATTATCATTTACTAAAATCACAGGTAGATCATCTGAGTTACTTGACTTCTCTAAATATTTACAGGCATTTCAAACATGGCTCTTACCTCCTTGTCAGAAACCATACTGCTCTTTAAATTCTGCCTCCTGTCACTAGGCGTGACAAAAACAAATTGTGCTTCTTCCTAAATATAACGTGCCACCATTTACCAAGTATAAAAACATGCTTCAGTAAGCTCCCATGCCAAAGGGACAAGAAGCTCTTGGGGTACAGTTTTACTGTACATCTAAGGTTACCTTAGGCCATGCTTACCCAGTGCTGCTCACCGCAGCGCTCACTGCTGCGAGGGCCATTTCTGCTGCCCCCCTCCTCCAYGCATCCCAGTCACTTTACCCACACTAACAACAAACCTGCTGGATCTCACAGTGAAACTGTGGAAGCTCTGCTAAGAAAACTAACCATCCTAAAAAAACAAAATGGAAGTAAGTTTAGTTTCTTGATCCTGCGTAGCCAAAGCCAATGCAAGGCAGGCAGAAAAAATGAGCCTTGAGCAAGGAGAGGGAAGCCCAAACATCACACTCACAGACAAACCTTAGCAGCATCATGAGATCTCACCTTAAGAAAACAGGATTGGAGTAGGAAACCTCAGAGACAACACTGAAAAATACATCCCACCTATTAAAGATCCTTGAAGAAACTCTCAAGTAAAGTCTCAGCATAACAGAGAGAATCCCTGTTCCCTATCTTCCTGAACTTATGTCTGTTTACAAGGGACTTAATATAGCAAAACAACCCTTGTCTGCATTACAGAGCCTCTGCAACCTTAACCGCAGCACAGACTGCCGCTGTCCCCCATGTACAGGCGGCACATGCCAGCAGAAGATGATGCCTGCCAGGATAGCTAGTACCCCTTTCGCACACATCACAGGCTAAGATAACAAAAGTTCTTTCCTGTCAGCATAACTTCAGCCATGTCAGAGATCTAGGGACATAGAGATGTCAGCCAGCAACATTATGTATACGTGTGTGTGTATGCGCATGTGCRTGCATATGTATTTATATACATGCATATATTTGTGTATGTATTTATACACACACATATATGTACATACCCACAGAGGTGTGTTTAAGCTTTCTGAGTCTACATAGCTCTGGCTGCAAAACCACGCAAGGTAGACTTGACGTGCTGGCTGTACCACTCCCTCCATGGAACAGACTACAGTAGCAAAGCCCCCTCACCCTTGCTGAAAGAAGATGAGCTCCAGCACTTCCCTTGCTAGTTTACATGCAGTATGGTAACATTTACTCCAGAAAAGAACCCATTTTAAGCGGCCGGGTATCTCAAGGTGCACAACAGGAACAACGYTTTCCTCTCGCACAGAGCATTTGCGCACAGTTTTTACCACCACACAGTTTTCTCACAAGTGTCCTTGTAGTTCAGCAAGGGACCAAAGCACAGGGCACGGACGCGACTGACAAACCCCCGCGCTGCCTGTGCTACGTTTCTCAGCTTCCCTGCAGTTACATCGGATACCTAGGTGCGATGCTGGACCACATTTGCACCGTGAAGGAGGACGGGCTTCCAGTTCAGCGAACTGCCAGCCAGGCAGCTCTCCATCCCAGGGGACAGCTGGGACCTTAGCTAGATCCTTCGCTAGATCCTAAGCGCCAACGCAACGGCGAGCCTCTGCTCAGGCTGGGATGCAGTACCAGCAGCACCCGGATAAAGTTGTGGTCCTCAGACAAAGCACCTGCGACGAAGCTCGGGTCACAACCCCCRCGACCGCCCCTGCTCGGTGGGGAGAGCCCCTTCGCCCGAAGCGCGGCTGGCTCACGCCCGGAGCACGAGGCCGCGRCACAGGGGCCAGGCGCGGACGCCAGGGCCGCGCCGCAGGGCCTCCGCCGCCGGGGAGGCGCGTCCGCCGGGGCCGGGGGCTCGGCCGGCCGCCCCGGCGCCAGGGGCCGCCGGCTCCCTTCCGCTCCGCGCCGCGCCGCGCCGCGGGGTTAACGCTGCGGCCGCAGATCGGAAGCAGAAGCGCTACGGCCTAACCAGACCCCGCTTCAGAAACAAGCGGGCCGCAGGGGCCGGCGGCTGCTCCGGGCGCGGCGGCTCCGGGGGGCGCAGGTCCTGCGAGGCTGGCGACGGCCCGCTCGCAGGCGCCCGACGAAAGCCCTGGAAGTTATTTTAGCGGTTAAAAATAATAATAAAGATAAATATAAAGAGCAGGGGCAGCACGGCTAAGCAAGCGGCGGCAGGACGGGCTGGGGGGGAGGGGGGCATCCAGCGGGCAGCGCT